>NC_056522.1:331948830-332036506 GCF_019175285.1 Sceloporus undulatus
AAAAAATGGAGGACACGTGAAAAAATTTGCTGATTTTTTTAAAAAATGTTAATATAAATGCATGTTTCTGAGGCTTCTATAGACAATTGCCCCCCAAAGGCCCCGGCGGCAATCGGCGGCAGGACCAGGCTGGGGCCGGTCCCAAGGCCTCGCCGGGCCACATCCAGCCCGCGGGCCGCAGGTTGCCTACCCCTGCTCTAGTGGTAGGGTTCAAAGACAATCAGTGCGCAGAGAGGGCTTGTAGCACCTTCCGGAAGAAAGAAGTTGGCAGCATTATTGCTGTTGTTATTATTCAAAGGTATAGCCGCGTTACTCTGTAGAATCAGTACATAGAGAGAACTTATAGCACCTTTGAGACTAACAGAAAAGAAAAAGTTGGCAGCATGAGCTTTCATAGACTCCAGGCTACTTCCTGGCATGCATCAAATGGATCTGAGGAAGTAGACTGAGGTCTACAAAAGCTCATACTGCCAACTTCTTAATTTCAATTAGTCGCAAATACAAGATCTCTCAACACACACTTTTCCTCTGGTTTGAACCCATTGTTCCTGGTTCTATTCTCTGGAGCAGCAGAAAACAAGCTTGCTCCATCTTCAATGTGACACACCTTCAAATACTTAAACAAGGCCATCATATCACCTCTTAACCATTTTAACAACTGCTTCTTAAAACGGCTTTTATCATTTTAAACTGCATGGTGTTTTTTAAAATATATATGTGGTAATTCAATTGTATTTTATGCTGATCTTTAATTGTTTTCCTTAGGCTTTGCTTTATCATATATATATATATATATATATATTCCTAAATATATATTATCGTATATACAGTTGAACCTCCAGATTTGCTGCTTTTACTTTTGCAGTTTTGAGTATTTGCATATTTAATCAATATGTTCTCTCTAGGAATCCCTAGTCTCTCCGGAGAGATTGTGCTGGAAAGTGACCATAGAGTTGCACTGGAGAAAATACTTCTCTAGGCATTTCTAAGTCCTGTTGTTGTTGTGTGCCTTGAAGTTGTTTCTGACTTATGGCAACCCTGAGGCTAACCTGTTGTGGTGTTGTCTTGGCAGGGTTCTTCAAAGGGGCATTTTGCGTTTGCCATCGAGGGTGAGAAAGTGTGACATGCCCAAGGTCACCCAGTGGGCTTTCATGGCTGAGCTGGAATTCAAACCCTGATCTCCAGTGTTCAAAGCACTATACCAGGCTGGCTCTCGAAACACACACATGTATGTATATGTACTATACACATATATGCACAGATACGCACACTTACTAGGGTTAGAGGAACCCACAGAGATGTTTGCTGGGTTTCTTAAAATTTGTTTTAATTCAGAGTGGTGCTAATGCTTACCATTTGTAAAGTGCGTCCAAGTGTTCAAAATGCTCATTGATAGTTCTGTGTGCACAATCCAGTTGGCCACTCTCGTTGTCCTCCATATTGCAGATATCAGTGAAATCTAGAAGGATACTTCATGATTTGTATCTCAGACTGTTGCCACACTGCAGAATTAATGCAGTTTGGAACCACTTTAATTATCACAGCTCCATCCAATGAATCCTGAGGTTTATAGTTTGTTGTGGCACCAGAGCTCTCTTGACAGAGAAGGCTAGATAGTTCACAAACTACAAATCCCAGAATTCCATAGCATTGAGCATTGGCAGGTAAAGCAGTGTCAAACTGCATTAATTCTGCAGTATAGATGCAACCTTAGACTCTTGGCCATTGCTGTGCAACACCATTAAATACTCAAGTCAAATTGTCATGAAACTATAGTGTACACTGATTTTTGTTTTCCCATTATTAATAATTGTATTGAGGACTTTATTTGACAAAGGCACTGCCTCGAACATGTGAAGTAGATGGGCATGTAAGTCATCTGAGCATGTGCAGAATGCATTTCCCTGCAGAGGCAGGCCTTCCAAGTCAAATGTTACCTTTGTAGGGAAAGTGGTATATTGTTAGGCTGTAAGTTGCCAGCGCGTCCTAAATGTTGGGACTGGCATTTTACCCAGCAGAACACTAAGTATGGCTAGTTATCATCCAGCACTTCCAAAAATTAGGGAAACGGAAGAAATGACGGGCTGTTAAAAACAATTCTTTGCATTGGTGGTCAGTTTTTTAAAAACTGAAAATGTCTACTTTCCATGCTTCATTCTGCTTCCAAAACCTCTTGCTAATACAGTGGTACCCCGGGATACGAATGCGCCGCCTTACGAAATTTCCGGGTTACGAAAAAAATCCATTGAAAAAAAACTGTTCCGGCTTACGAACGTTTTTTCGGGTTACGAAAAAAATTTTGGTGCTTTTCGGCGCTATTTCACACGAAATCGCGGCTTTTCCCCATTAGCGCCTATGGGTTTTCGGCTTGCGAAGGCTTTTCGGGTTACGAAAGCGGCGGCGGAACGAATTAATTTCGTAACCCGAGGTACCACTGTAGTAATTTCTCTCACAGTTTATAGTCTTTCAGTGGGGAGCTACTGTTTACTGCTTCTTCAGCTCACTTGAAATGGTTTCCCTGATGCTGGGTTATGCCAGCAAAAGATTCTTGGCATTGCAGTTGCATTCCTCACATGTCTGTAGCTGACTCCTTGGGTGGACAAGGAGACTGCTTCCCCCACCACATGCACTGCACACTCTTTCTCCCCGAGGGCATGAAGCATACTCTGATTTTACCAGTACTGCTGTTATTATTACACTGTCACCCAAAGTAGCAGGGCAGCAAATAGAAACAAGTACAGGCAGCCAGCTTCTTGTATCAAATTACTACTATGAGTTTGAGATTAAATTAAGCGAGGTTAACCTCTCAGTGCATGAAGAGGCATTGCTTTCTGAATGTTCCCTCGAGGGAAGCTTTGGAAACTCCATCTCTGGAAACTCCATTGTGGGGATATTTAAAACAGAGCTAGAGCTACAGGGAACATGTGTTCTTTGGTCTTTCATAAACTACGCAGTCATCTTTACAGGCTAGATGCTTCTTAAAAGGAACAGCCTGATAGACAAGTGCTTGCGTGCTCTCTCTCTCTCTTTCTATATGCATAGCATTTTATATTTTCATAAAAAGTGAAAGAGAACACTTGAAAGTAAAGGTGGATTTCCTTTAAATAAAAGGACTATAGTAAAGTATCCTTTCCCACTCTAAACACTTAAGCATAAGTAAGTCTCATGGGGGGAAAATCCTTTTCACTCCAAAGGAAATATTAAGATAACTGGGTTTTTAAGGCCACAGTCATGAAACCATTGTGCATAGTAGATTCTATAGCCATGCCCTGTTCTGCAGTCACCAATGTAATGCTCCAGTTGTTCTAACAGGAACAAACACCTGCAAAATTTATTCAGCCATTCTGAAAATTTATTCAATCTTTAGTAAGGAGAAAAACCAGAGAGACAAGGTCAAACAGGTACCTGTGAGTCACTTGTTACAGGCTCACCCAAAACAGTAAAGAACATCACTTGTCATCTAGCTTTGTTGAGCAAAACATTTCTTCTCATTTGCCTTGAGTGGAAGGCTTATAAGGAATTTTCCAACCCCCTTGCTATACACACACAAAGGAATACATACAACAGTAAACAATTAGAGGAAGATACAAAGCCAGGACCTGGTTCCTGCAAAAAAGCAAACAAAAAAAACAACAACCCTCAGTTCTAGTTCTGTTGTCATAAGCACTTGAGCATAAACAGTGAAAAGGAAAATACTAATGAATGGCACAATGTACCCAAAAAGTCTTGGTGACATCTTGCCAGTCCACTCTGGATAGGTTAGCACTATAATTGCATTTTAAATATTAAAATGCTCAATGAAATATGGAAAAGTCAGGAATGTGACACAGAGAACACATGCATTGCAACTAGCTTGAAACATTGCAGTCTTGATCCTCTCTAAAATGAGTGAATAAAAATGACAATTCCAATTAACCGCTGTTCATCATCCTATGCCATTTCATCACCAGAGATGATGATCCGCTTTAGATCACCATGAGTTGTTACTCTAGAGTGGATCACAGAGGGTGAAAAGTATGGCTGGGTTGGGGTAAAAAAAATGGAATCCAGAAGTTACTTCTGAACTTTTTCCAGCTGATATTCAGTCAAACATAAAGTTGATTTGTGGATTCAGGTTTTTTGATGTCTAACATGGCTCCAAATAATGGTTTGAATCATTTTACAGGCATTTCCCCCTGCCCTTTAATCATTTTGATCGGAGTGCAGGTTCCAGGAGGCTTGGTGTGGACTTGGCACCTATGAAAACTGGTTGGGGTTACATGAGGCTCATTGTCTGCATTTCGCTGTCTAGAGCAGGGGTTCCCAACCTGGGGGTCGTGACCCCTTTGTGGGGGTCGCCAGGTTGGGAACCCCCCCTGCCTCCCCTCCCCTTTTCTCCACGGGTGCTGGTGCTAGCACAGGCACCGCGTGGGGAAAAGGGGAGGGGGCGGGGCTCCCTCCTCTTTCCCTTCTCCCTGCTAGTGCTGACCATCGCAAGGAGAAGGGGGTGGGGCGGGGTCGCCTCCTCTCCCTCCCTTCCTGCGGCTGCCAGACAGCCGTGGAGAGGAAGGGAAAGGGGCGGGGGTCCTCCTCCTCCCTCCCTCCCTTCCTGCGGCTGCCAGACAGCCACAGGGAGGCAGGGAAGGGACGGGGGTCGCCTCCTCCTCCTCCCTCCCTTCCTGCGGCTGCCAGACAGCCGCGGGGAGGAAGGAACGACTAATTGAAAGACAGAAGCTGGAAGCATGAACTTTTGTAAACTTGACTCTTCTTCCTCAGATGCATAACCTTTTAAAATAGCAATGTGCATCTTTGATGGGTCTATGAAGCAGTTTACAGCTTTTGAGATTCTGTTAAGGCTGAACAGACTGCCCAGCAGCCAAGAAACAAAACTAAAATTGAATCGTACCTGGCTTTGAAAAAGCAGATACAGGCAGGTTACAGACTGCCATTTAGAGGAAGGGGCGTGCTAGGGTTAGGAAGGGTTGCCCCTTCCTAACCGGCCCTGTTCCCAACACGCGCGAAGCGCATCCTAAATGGCAGCGCCCATCCACATGGGCGCTGCCATTTTGACATCGTGGACGCTGTGTGTCCAGACGTGGCGCGGTGGAAGTGACGCTGCGAGTGTGCGCCTCGCAGCGCCACTTCCAGGGACCAAAAAGGAGCGCTGTTTCAGCGCTCCTTTTTCACTGCGGCCGGAAGCCTCGTGGTCTGGCCGCTGGGGCTTCCCGCCGCAGCTAATGGCGGCAGCGGGAGAACGGCCGCTTGAGGGCGGTCTGTAACGCGCCATTGTTTGCTCTCTGTACCAATGGATTCTACATCCACAGTTTGTATTTTTTTAAAAAAAATCCAAAAAGCAAATCTTGAATTTGCCATTTTGTATAAAGGACACCATCTTATTATGCCATTGTATATAATGAAGCTTGAACATTCTTGGATTTTATTACCCACAGTGGGTCCTGGAATCAAACCTTAAAGCAGTAGTCCCAAAACCTTTTTGGGCTACTGCCCTCTTTTTTCTTGCACACTACCACATACCTATTGCTTGATATTAGGTCTACTGGTCTACAAATTAAAAACAACCAATCTGGGTCACTACTCCCTTTGCATCTGCTCACCTTGGGAGCAACAACTAAGCAGCTGGCTGAGAAGCAATTGAAAAGTGCCACACCCATACCAGTCTTGCAGCAAAGGCCAGTGTGGGTGACAGGCTTCTTGGTTGCCTTTTAACCTTTTCTACAGGCTCAGTGTCCAAGCAGCTGCCTGACCAGCAACTAAAATGTCTCACCCATGCCAGCCTTGCATCAAAGGCCAGCGTGCGTGAGTGTCTTATTGGTCACTGCTCAGCCAGTTGTTTCATTGCTGCTCCTAAGGTGGTGATACAAAGAAAGCAGCAACCAAGCAAGTGGCTGAGCAGTGACCAAGCAGTCTCTTGCACATGCTGGCAAAGGCTAGCACGAGTGAGAGGCTGCTCGGTCACTCTTGACTAGCTTCTTGGTCGCTGCTCACTTTGCACCCAGTCACCTTGGGAGCAACAACTGAGCAGCTGGTTGAGCAGCAGGTGGGAATGCCACATGCTCACTGCAATGAATCAGTCTGTCCTAAAATGGTGCCACTCTAATACATAGAAACAGTGCCCTGTGCCCAAGCCAACTGCCTCTGCTAGTAAAAGACACAGCTAAAGGAGTGAGCTTGTTCCAACAGGTGAAGAGCAGGAGACACCACCACACAAAGTGATTAGTGAGGCTGCACAGTAGTTTTAAGGGACCCTGGAAAGAGAATTTTCATGCAATCCTACTCCCCACCATGGCCATAAAGACTGTTGGTTCTCATTGTCTTTCTTGCACACCAGTACTTTTATTGAAATGCCCCAAAGCCCTCTTTTCCTCACCACCACCCTGCTACCAACTATTCCCTTACCACTCCCCTGGATTTTTCCACCACCACCATAGAGAACTACCACTTTGAGAATCACTGTACTAGAGGATACCAAGGCCCCACTGTATTTTTAAATGTTAAACAATGCAGTGGGAGTGTGTGTTGTGAACTGTTGCTAGTCATGGAAGATTCCAGGAGAGTCAGTTGACTTTGGAGGGAGGGGATGGTTATAGGGAGTCTGGGAGGGTTGGGGCCTGTAAAGGAACACCCCTGTTTTTAAAAGCCATCCAGACTGTTGACTTTCACATTCACCAGTATCTGCATTAACCTCTACAGTATTATACAATTGTTCCACCATTTTCGCGGACTTGGAATCTGTGACCCTCGCCCGTTTGCGGACGACAAATGAAGGCGGACAAAATGGGGTGGGAGCCTCTGGTGCATGCATGGCCATGGATGCCTGCCATTCAAGCCAATGGGGTTTGAATATTGGCCATTTTCTGTTTTCGTGGGGGAGTCCGGAATGGATCCCCCACGAAAACAGAGGAGCGACTGTACTCTACAATCCTAAAGTGTGGATTAATTGTAATAAATTATTATACTATAATTGATATTGATAGTATGGAGGATTAATTATATCTCTTGCTTTCTTCTGCGTCTGGTGTTAGTTGCTTTTTATGTTAAAATGGCCTGCTCCCCCCCCCCCTGAAATTTCATAACTAGAGGATATGCCAAAAACGCTACTGTATACTTTTTAAAAATCATTATGTAACTTGCAGAACTGTAGGCAAGGACTGAAGTCTCTTTCCTGCCCCCATGCATTTTTCAGATATTACAAAATATTCTTCTTCTATGTGACTGAAAAGATAATATAATAAATAAAAGTTTGCAATTTTATTTGGCATAGAAAGAGTGAAAAAAATCTGTATAAAAGTCAATTAGCAACACAGTAATTACTTCAAATTAATAGGAAGCCAGTTTAAAACAAACAAAAGTAAGTAATTACTCAACACCTAATTAACTAATAATCCATTTCCATAGGATGTTGCAATTTGGTGCTGGTGCTGTTTAAAAGGGTTAGATCATTATCTAGATGAGAGATATAAATCTAATGAATAGCTGTAACAGTAAAATCCACAATGAAAGTATTCAGAGACTCTTTGCTAAGTGTCTGATTCATGAGGACAAGTTGAGGCTAAAATCTATGTGAATGTAATGCTCTCTGCCTTGGACATGGTTTCCCACTAATTGCTGGGGTAAAAGCATGTTGCCCATGTAATGCTCTGTGGCCACTTTGCTGGTGATGAATATATACCTGTATTTTAGGGCTAAACACTTTCAGATTCTGCCCTTTCTATTTTTCCCAGTGTCAGCTGTAATGAATTAAATTGGACAGACGTCAACATTATGTACTGACTAGTGCATGGGTTTGGCAAAACCTGCGGCCCGCGGGCCGGATCCGGCCCGCGGATGGCTTTTTGCCTGGCCCGCGGCAGCAGCCGCCGCCAGCCACGCGAAACCGGCTTTTTGCCTCTATGGGCGCCTGCCATTTTTTTCTCCACCAAATGGCGGCGAAGTCTCGCACGACCTTCCCTGAGCGTCGCGCGATGACTTCGCCGCCATTTTGGAAGAAAAAAATGGCGGCGCCCGATAGCGGTGCCGTCTCGCGCGCGACACGAAAAGGTCGCGCGAGACTTCCCCGCTATGGGCAGCGGGCCCTTTAAGAGCCCGCTGCCGCCGCTTGGTGGAGTCCTCCAAGAGGACCTCCGGCTGACGGGCAGGGGGTCCTCTGAGCGGCCCGCTGCCACCCCTGGAGCCCTCCAAGAGGCCTCCGGTGGCAGCAGGGGGTCTCTTAGGGGGCCCGCTGGGCCTGCGCCCCTGGCGTCCTCCAAGAAGGCCTCGCGCGGGCGGCAGGGGTTCTCCTCTAGGGGCTCGCTGCCGTCCCTGGATGTCTCTCCAAGAGGCCTTCCGGCGACGGCAGGGGGTCTCTTAGGGGGTCCCGCTGCCGTCCCTGGAGTCCTCCAAAGAGGCCTGCCGGCGACGGCAGCCCACGCAGGGGGTCCTCTGTCGGGGCCCGCGTGTCGGCCCTGGAGGTCCTCCAAGAGGCCTCGCCGGCGACGGCAGGGGGGTTCCTCTTAGGGGCCCGCTGCGCGTCCCTGAGTCCTCCAAGAGGCCTCCGGAGTGACAAGCAGGGGGTCTCTTAGTGGGGCCCGCCTGGCCATCCCTTGGAGGTCCTCCAGAGGCCTCCAGCGGCCGCAGGGGGTCTCTGCTAAAGGCCTTTGCTGCCGTCCCTGGAGTCCTGCCAGTTGCTGGCGGTCCCCACCGGCTTTTCTGCTGGCCTGCTGGGCAACGGGGCCTGGGCCCCGTCGGGGCCGGGCAAAGATGGGGCAGGCCTGGCTCCTGGAGGGTGGAAGTTCCCGCCCGCCGCAACGTGAGCCCGCGCCTGCGAGGGGGCAGCTCCGCCCCCGTCCCCCCAGTTCCGCCTGGAGGGCAAGCCAACCCTTGCCCCTGGCTCAAAAAAGGTTGCCTCCCTGGGACTAGTTTGCTTCAAGGATCTGTCCTGAACCTAGTGGTTGCTTTGAACAACTTTATACTGATTTAGGGCACAAACAGACAGGGGCTAAAATTACAAGCTGCTTCGGGTCACTTTGGAGGTCCTCCCCTCTTTTCCTCTTTCGTTTTATTTCCTGGTTCACTTTTGGAGGTAGGTATATGTGTCTTTGTTTGATAATTCACACATGTCCCATCTTAAGATGCCAGCAAGCTTGTTGCCACAACTGCGCTCTCAGTCCTTGAGGAACTGGAATGTGGGCTTTTGGCGTCGTAGCTTCTGGCCCTCTTAGGACCGCTGCAGCAAAATACAACAGCCTCTGGTTTGTTCATCTTGTCCTTCCAGGGAGATTCAGTTTCAGGCTTAATCTGTTTTCAATTGATTTTGTTTTTTCTTTTCTTTTCTTTTCTTTGTTTTGGGGGGGGGCTCTCCACTCTTCCTCCAGATTGGCTCCCCTTAGTTGTTGATTTTTTTTAATCTGCTTTCTTCAACTGTCCGCACTCACATCTGCGTACATAGGATGGGGGAAGCATGTGGCTGTTGGCATTTCTAACTGGCAGTGCCTCAGTTGTATCTTGTTACGGTTTAGGGTCCTGTCTGTTCTTTTCGATGGCCTTGGCCCTTCCCATTTCCTAATCACCTTGCTAAGTACCTGATAGCAAGACTCATTTCTTAATCAATGTTTGATCCAATGGTCTGGGAAATCTTTGCTATTCGATTTCTTTCCTCATTTTTTCTAGGAGTAATTGTATATGATCGTTCCATGGTCCTTGATTTGTTGTTTTCTGTTATGCTCAGCATTCACCAGAAGAGTAAATCCTTTGCTTTGCACTTTCTTACTTGAACTTCCTCGTAAGGCTAAACAATGAGGTCACAGCAGGTTGTGATGTTGTTAACTAAACCCAGACTAATCCCGTTCTGGGCTGCCATCACAGGAGTATAGAGTATCATGTCCCAACAAAGGGGAGGGAACTGTCGTTCTACTCTATTGCTCCTTTTGGTCAGACTTCACTAAGCATATCTGTGTCCAGATGACACAACAGCAGGTTATTGACAAGCTGGGGGTGTTGTGTGAGGAACGAGAAAGGGCAAAACCATAATGATCTGAGGTCTGGGAATGCACACGCCCTTCTGCGGCACGATGTATGAGTGTTGTGTTGGGTATGGTATAGCTTGGAGAAAGATCTGAGCGGATGCGTGCGTAGTGTCCTCTCTTAAATACCTTTTGGTTATGTGGTAAAGTGTAAACTTGAACTATTAGTTCAAGAACCAAAAAAGGGATTCCACCTAACTCTTTAGGAAGAGCTTATTGACAGTAAGTTTCAGTAGTCATGGAATAGCGGCGTTGTTAGATGTCTCCTTTCTGCTGGAGATTCTGTTTAAATTAAACAGAGGTTGGATGGGATGGTATTGGGGAAATGACAGTCGGGCCTTCTTATACAGTGTGGTACCCCGGGAGATACGAACATACCCACGTGTACGAAATTTTCCGGGATACGACACAAATCCCATAGGAATAAACTGTTCCGGGTTTACGAAGGTTTTATTTCGGGTTACGAAGAAAAATTTTGGTGCTTTTCGGCGCTATTTCACACAAAATCGCGGCTTTTCCCATTAGCGCCTATGGGTTTTCGGCTTCTTGGAAGGCTTTTCGGGTTACGAAAGCGGGCGCGGCGGAACGAATTAATTTTCGTACCCGATGGTTGGTACCCCTTGTACACAGATTTTTTTATCAACGGATTCAAGCATCCCCGGTTTTGAACATGTTAAACAACGTATAAAAGATTTCACAGATCAAACATTGATTTTCCAATTTGTTCTCATACGGGGACACCATTTTGCCATGTCGATTATATTTAATGGGGATGTGAGCATCCACGGATTGTTGTTTATCCATGGTGGATCTTGGAACGCAAACGACCCACATATTACAAGGGTCCACTGTAATTGTTAGGACCGTGCGTTGTAACTGTGGTATTCCTGCATGGCCATGGGTGTTGTCCTAGATGGCCCCTTTGCCTCCTTCCCAATTTCTTAGGAGTCTATGCTGACTTCCTTTTGAGTAATTTTTGTTGTGTTCTTTGGTGTTCGGCCAGGGGTCGGACACCCCTGGCCTGCGGGGCCCGCATCCCGGACCCACTGAGGAGGCAGTTAGGACCGGCCGCCCCGCCCCGGTCTCTGCCGCCGCTGCCGTCTCCTCCTGCCTCCTCCTGGGCACGCTTGACGACGCTGCCTCCCCCCCTCTTCCCTCCACCGCGCGGAGTGCGGACGAGGAGGGCCCGCCTGGTCTCTTCTGGGGCAGAGGGGGAGGCAAGGGGGAAAGCCCGCGCGCACCCTCCCTGCCTTCCCCACACGGGCCCCCGCGCCACCCGCACCGCCTCCCCGCACGGGCTCCGCACCGCCCACCTCCTTCTCCTCTGCCTCCTCCACCCGCCCCCCGGCCGTTGCGGTTGCAGGATGCGGGGAGGGGGAGGGAAGAAGGAGGAGTGGGCGGAGGAGAGAAGGAGGGACGAAGAAGAGGAGGAGGGGGGGGGACCCGCGGAGGAGGAGGAGGAAGAGGGAGTGAGGGGGGAGCAGATAGAAGGGGGCAGAAGGCGAATAGAAGGAGCGATGAGGCGGGAGGACGGAAGAGGAAGAAGGAAGAGATGGTGGAGTGGCCAGAGGCCACCACTGAGATTTTTTAAATTTTCTGTTTGTGGTGCTTTTAATGCTAACACTGTCTGCCCTTGTTTTGACAGTGATACATGTGTGATGATGATGTGATGCTGATGCGAGTCTGCTGAGTCGGCTTGCAGAGGCATGCACGCATCGGTTTCTGAAGCCAAGACGGAGTGTGACTGTTACCAAAGTGCCTTTCCTTTGTCTGTGTGTTTTTGGTGTTCTTTAATGGTGATATCTGATATCAGAAAGCCTCCAGAGGCCCGGCCAATGTAAATTTGCTTGTGATTTTTAACAAACCCATGCGCAATGACGAAAAACCACGTCCCTTGACCAAGTACACACTTCTGAGAATTAATAGAAGTACACTTGGTGCATAGCACTGTACACCACCTCTTTGACATGTTTCAATATGCATAAGCCATGGTGAACCCCTGTGGTCAGTGTGACAACCCAAAGGAATTTGATTATGCAATAAGCCTCTGACTATGGCAGAGGATTGGCCATGTTAATGGAACTCCATGGTTTCAATGCTGTGAAATGTTGCTGTTTGGAGATGGGGGGAGGGGGTGGTGGGCCAGACAGGGAAGTCCACATTTCTGCCATCTGTGCCTATGGAATAATGCCCAAAGTGGGCCTCCATTGTTGGGATAATGCCTAAGAAAGATGCATTTATTATTAACATTTTTAAAAATCATCCAATTTTTCGCTGTCTCGCCATTTTAAAAAAATGTGTCCTACATTTGAAAATGTTGTCCTAGATTATTAAATTGATTTAGTTTTTTGCTCTGCCCCCCCCCCCGCCCCCCCCGGTGTTCCTGGGGGACACCAACCTGGCCCCCGGCTTTTAACAAGGGTTGCCTACCCTGTGTTAGGCCTCTGTCTGCGTCTCACTGTTTAATCTGCAGTCTTGGTTGTGGAATATGGGAATGCAAGAGTTGATAGTTTTGGCTTGATCCATCCATGTCTAAAATAAAGAAAATGTACGCTTGCAAAATTTTAGGCGTTTAGCGCATCCCCTGTTTTTTAAATAGCTGACGTTGAACTTTTTGAGTAATCAGGACTTTGACATTTTTGTCCTTTTTTGAAGCCTGCCTTGGGTCCCATGTCAGGAAAATGGTGTGGCCATTATCTAATGTGGGTGGTTTAAAAATGATACAGAAGAAGTGCTTTAAGAACTGACAGCCCATTTAAAAATTAGTGGTTTACATTTATTTGTGCTCTTCGTGCTCCTTAAGCCCCTCTGGAAGGCCCTTCACCTTTCAGTAACTATCTGGTCTCTTCACAGAGGAGCCATGAACTGAAGCTGCTAACAATGACCACAAACCATTTTGTGGGATTTCAAAGTGTCTCCTTGAGATGGGGTTAAAGCTATTGCAAGCTTGTGGGGAAAGAGGCCCTCCAGTGCTTGCTGAGAAACCCTGGAACGGTGACTGAATGACAATTGTGAAGTCTTATACTCGATGTTGGAGCGCTTTATGTACAAGGTTTATTTATTACAACATTTATTACGCATAACCACATTGATACTTACACTCACGATTTGTTTCTGTTTACCTGCACGACTATATATAGAGCTTGCCTTGTGAAGAATTGATCAAGGTATGTCTAAAGCTACATACAATTGCTTTTGTCTCGCTGAGAACGGCCATTATAATAACATGAAGGCAGCCATTTTGTAATTAATGCTTTAACATGGGTGGGAGCTACTATCTATAATCTAAGTGAATCTCGATGAAATTAAATTTTCTGACTAAAGACATTACTCATGTAAAAAGAGTACATAAAGGAGTGTTCCTTTTTACTAACTTCCTGACATAATTGGGTGTCTTACTCACATAACTGGACTATACGTTGCAGATACGGTTGCCATAAGTCAGGACCTCCAAAGCGGGACAAATGTAGGACAAAATTTTAAAATGTAGGACACTTTTTCTTTTTAAATGGAGGACACGCAGAAAAAATTGGTGATTTTTTAAAAAATGTTAATATAAATGTGGAGGGGGCCCGGCCTGTCAGGAGGGGAGGGGGCCAGGCGGGGAAGGAATCCTCCCTCAGGGAGGCTTTCTTTCCCCGCCTGGGCTCTGTTCTCAGTGGCGGAGCCCAGGCGGGAAAAGAAGTCTGGCCTCGGCGAGGCTTCTTTCCCTCCCTCGGCTCCGGAGGAGCCAAAGAGGGGAGGGATGACCCCCCACCAGAGGAGAGAGGCCTACACAGGCCTCTCTCTTTCCCCCGCCACCGCTGTTGCAGACTTTGCAATGAAGCCCGGGGGCGGGGGAAATCCCGGGGGCTGGGGCAACCCAGGGCGGGACCGTGCGGACCCGCCCAAAACCGGGAAAGTCCCGCCCACAGGCAGGATATGGCAACCCTAGTTGCAGATGGTGATATTATGGTTGCTATTTGAAGAACTATCTAAAGAGAAAAGGTGTGAGAACATCCTTGTATCTAACATGCTTGGACTCAGCCAGGGACTGGCTCAATCTGCACCATGTCATCACTCATAGCAAGATAGCAACTGGGTGGCAGACAGATGATTTTACAATTTAGATAGAATGCCTCATGATTATTTAATAGCTCTGTTAAGAAATTTGCCCTTAGATAGTTCCATGCTTAGCTAACTTCATCCTTGAGAACATGCATCTGATGAAGCCTCCTTTGTGGCAGAGGAAGGCAAGAGTTTCACTACCCTTTAAAATTTAAAATTCGTGGCTTCCTCCAACCATAACAGGAGGCTCTTCCTGCTTATACAGTGCTCCCTCGGGTTACGAAATTAATTCGTTCCGCCGCGGCGTTCGTAACCCGATGCATTTCGCAAGCCGAAAAGGGCTTTCCGTTAGCGCTGGCAAGCCGCGCGTTTGAATTTCGCGCCGAAAAAAATTTCGTAACCCGAAAAAACCTTCGTATCCCGGAACAGTTTTTTCCTATGGAACTTTTTCGTATCCCGGAAATTTCGTAACGCGACGAATTCGTATCCCGGGGTACCACTGTATTTGGCTGCGAGTAAACCTGCATGTATGGCTGTGCCTAGAGACAGGGGTCTGTATCCCCAGGCCAAAAGGCCTATGCCCGCCCCAGTCTGGTATCATCCTGTACAGATGGTGAAGGCCAGTAATTCCAGTCTGGGATTGGCCAGTCTGGATGCCAATCTGACAATCCTGGACTGATCTCCAGGGGCTTTAGCACAGTTCAAAAAGACCTGCTATTTGCTGTGGAGTTTTGTGAAAATGCCACAATAAACATCCTGCACTCACCTTATTTGCTGCTGCTGTAGTGTCTTCTCAGAAATCTCCTGCCACAACCCCAGTTGTCAGAAGAGGGTGCCTGGATATATGAGGGTACCCAGCTGCCCTGTTTCTGACCTCACAGCTTTGGTGGAGACCTTCTGAGAAGACACAATGATGGAGGCATGTAAGGGTGGGGGGGGTACTTGTGGCAATGGTGTGCATTCATATGTGTGAACACCCACCTGTCGCCACACCAGCCTGGGGATTGGCCCAGGTTGAAACCAGGGGCAGGATATCACAGGTTTAGCCCATTCTATCCTACCTGTCTGCTCAAGCCCAGAGAGCACCACAGGAACATTGTATACGTGAGTGTGTTATTTAATGTATTTAATTATATTATGCATTGTGTATATATTTAAACTGGGGAAAAATAGCTGTTAAAATTACTGTATATTCTGGCATATAAGATGACTTTTTAACCCATGAAAATCTTCAAAGTTTACACCGGGTTAAGCCCGGCTTGCTCCTACCTTCCCAGGCCCAGGCCTCCGCAGAGGCCGCAAGGGAGCTCCACGGCCGGTGCGATCGCCGCTGCCCTGCTCCCTCCTTGGATTTGGAAGAGGGGTAGTCTTATAAAGCGAGTATATCCGAAACTATATTTTAATAAGAAAAGTTGGGGGTCGTCTTATACGCCCAGTCGTCTTATACGCCAGAAAATGCGGTACATCTTAAAGAAGCAAATTATATAGTTTAAGTAGGCATTGTTTGAAGATACATTCTGAGTGCTAGTTGTTGGGGAACACAGATAGGAAAGTGTTACTGAGCTTTTGTCCTAGTTGTGGTATCGTCACCAAGCCACTAATATGAGTAGAATCTTTGATCTCATCTCTCACAGTTTTTTTTTTATCCTTATTTGTTTTGTTTAATTCATTTCAGGGGTTCCCAGCCTGGAGTTTCAGGGGATGCAACAAAGAGCAGCTTATGTCTCTGAGTGACGAGTCATGAGTCATTGCTCATTTTTTTCTGTATAAATTAGAATCTAATTTCCAAGTTTGGATTTGCATTTTATGCATTGAGTTAAAAGCTTATTTTTAAGTTCAATTTGTTCACCTGCAATATTGTATGTGGTTCAATTTGTGTTTCAAAAATTAGAAATTAATTCTTAATCTTCCAATGTGATACTACTTTTGTAAAGGGTGCAAACATTAATCAAACATTTCCAAGAGGTGTGGGGCATAGAAAAGGTTAGGAACCACTGATTTATTTGTTAGATTTGAATCCCACTCTTCCTTCCAGAAGCTCAGTATGATATAAAAAGGTTTATTTCATTTTCTTTACAACAATCTGCGCAGTAAGTTAAACTAAATATAAACTTTCCCAAAATGGCCCAGCAAGATCCATCACTAGGTGAGGATTAGATTGTGTGATAATTAATAGTTAATTATATTTGAGCAGCATCATAGACACTTGTGACAGAATAGTTCCAGTTCTCCCTCTTACCTTTATGGTGTTAAAAATTACCATATATATTCCTTTCTAAGTCGACCTCACATATAAGTCAGTGGCAGGTTTTTTGGGCCAAAATTACTGATTTTGATTTTACCTGTGGATTAGTTGGAAACCTAAATGAAGCACCAATCCCCCTACTCTGCCCACTGTGGCAGGGAACACTGCTGTCACCACCACCATTTTCCTTCCTAGGCATGTCAAGGCTGCTGGAGAGAGTAAAGGAGGTCCTCACCTTCTGCCACTCAGAGAAGGAGACGGTTCCTAAGTTGTTTGTTCCAATGCTTAATAGAGTGGGCCTTTGGTATCTGCTGGGGTTTGGTTCTAGGACCCCCTATGGATACCAAAATCTGTGGGTGCTCAAGTCCCATTATATACAAAAAGTGAAGTCCCTTATATAAAAGTGGCAAAATGAAGGTTTGTGGACACACACACACACACAGAGAGAGAGAGAGAGAGAGCACAATTCCTTCTCTCCACATCACCCAACTTTATTAAGACAGCTTTGCAGTCCCAAGAAGCTACTCCTTTTCTCCTCAAATGAGGGCTCAGGCAGTGTGTGTGTGCGCGAGGAATCAACTCCTGTCTCGATGTTGCAGTGGCTGCTTGGGTTGGTCCCTTGTTTGGGTTGGTCTCATTATTGCTCTCTTCTTCCTTCTTCTCTTCTCCTCTCCTCACCCACCAGTTTCACCTGTGTCCTTATCCCTCACAACCAGTTTAGTAAATGGAGAGGAGAAAACAAAGCCTCTTATTTAGATCAGCAGGGCCAAGTTGTGCCAGCAGCGTTTTTGGCTAGTAGTCTGTGACAGGGAACAGGGGGCTTTAAAGCTCTAAGCTCTTGCCATAGTCCATTCTAGGGAAGCCTCCTGTAACAGAAGCACCCAATCACCCCTCTATGGAAACAGTGGCTCTTTGGGCTTTCCCTGCTGCAGGGGGAGAGTTGGAGGATGTTTCTTTTAGGAAGCCCCCTAGCAGAGAAAGCCCAAAAATCCATTGCTCCCATTTTTTCAAGCAGTATAGCCATCTTGACACATGTATAAGTTGATCCAGGGTTTTGGGGTCAATTTCATGTATAAAATTTTAGATTTATAGATCAGTATGTGTAGTAATAGAAACACAGTAGCTTGGTATTATGACACACACTTCCTGGCCTTTTCGTAAGCCCAAGTAAATGAACCTAAAAAGCTTGCCAGTAAGTATTTTCAAAGTACGCATCTTCACCTTTTTCTGCTTTACATCTTTCAGTAGATGGTATTGTTGATGGCACATTAATGCAGGGGGGGGGGGCTTTCTATTTTGTAGCCTTTCAGTTTTCTGCAGAACATCATTCTTCTGCAGTAACACTGGCTCCTTGATTTCCTCCCACATGCCTGCTTAACATATCTCCTTGGTGGAATTTGCAGGATGGGGAAAGCTTCTGTGTTTGAAAATATCTGCTGTAATTTATATGCTAGTACAATAATTTGGTAGCTAATAATAATAATGATAGGATTTATTTATATGCCGCCCAGTCACTGGGAATCCGGGTGGCTTACAACAGAGGGGATAATAGACGGTTCCCTGCCCTCAGGCTTACAATCTAAAAAGACACGACACAAAAGGAGAAGGGAATGGTGGGAGGGGATCAGGTCCAGCATTTTTCTCTCCCTCTGAGGCCTGGACCAAGGCATTCTTTGACAGCAGCTTCCATCTTTTTGCTAGTTAGTTGGAATGATCTGTGTAGCTTCATTCATAAGCATTATTCATCTGGCCACCACAATCCTAGTCTGAGAATGTTTGTCCCTAACCTTAGAGCCAGTTCATGAGAACAGTTTATTTTATGATCCTTTCACATAATTAGAATTTCTGATTTATTCCTTTTCAGTTTTGAACTCTTGAAAAGATATTTAGAGCAGATAAGGAACATGATCAAATTTTTTCTGATGGTAAACAAACAAGGCCAAACAAGGCTCTCCCGTTATTATGAATACATGGACCTTCATAAACGGACAACACTGGAAACTGAAGTAATCAAGCGCTGCCTTTCCCGTTCAAAGGAGCAAGTATGTCTTTTATTCTTGTGTAAATATTTTAGGGCTAAGCTACATGTGATAGTGGCAAATCTTTGTTTTAAACTTGGGTCTGCTACAGTCACATGTAAATGTGAAATCTTTATGTGTGCTTGGATGTGATTAAAGTACAAGAGAAGTATGTGCAGATGAACCTACTATGCAATCACTAGCTTTTTCCTCGCCATCCAGCAATTTGTCACAGACAGGTTCTCTTCCCACATCAGAATCTGACTAGGGGAAAATTGACATTGGGAGGAATTAATTTACTGTGCATGGGAGGGCGGGGCAGGGGAGAGAAAATATTTTATCTAGTGATAAACTTTCAGCTCAATTACTCAATGAGCAGATATGTATCAGCAAATACATGCAACATGGGTCAATGAATATGCTTCACTTTTCCTTTGTGTCTTTCTACAGTGTTCCTTCATTGAGTACAAAGATTTTAAACTGGTATATAGGCAATATGCTGCTCTTTTCATAGTGGTTGGAATTAATGAGACTGAGGTATGTATTCTCTTCTTACCTATCTGTGTGCATATGCACAGTACTTTCATTCTTCTGTTGTCTTATGAATAAAAAGCTCAACATGTTTTGGCCTTATCATCAATTGGCCTTCTTCGGGGGGTATTTAGTTCTGAGAAACTTCTGGAGTTGCAGTCTGCACTCTATCAAAGTGGACCTTCTAATGCTCAGGAGGACCACTTGTATAGAGAGTGCAGACTACAACTCCAGAAATCTCTGTGAATTGACTAACCCCCTGAAGAAGGCCAATTGGTAATGACTGAAATGTGTTGGGCTTTTTAAGAAATAAAAGTTTTTGAACCATCACACGGGGTGATGTGGGACTTTCTCTCCTTTCATTCTTTCACTGTGAATATGTGCTTTCCAGTTTTTTGTTCTATTCCATATTTTGATCAAAACAACCCATCTCCACCAGAGAGAAACACTTTCTCATGCATCTAATAAAAAAGACTTTTGTCTGTAATAGCTGATGCTGCAGTTTGTTAAGGATTAGCTGTTTGAATACAATAGTAGTTACTTTCTATCACTAGACATCTATTTTCAAAAAGCCTAACCCTACAAACTTCATCCTGAGCCAAAACATTAATGTCCACATATCTCTTGCAACTATTTCTTTTGTAATGGTATTATTTGTGATAACATTAGTTTTCAATGTGTTAGCCTTTGCACATATTTTTCTAGTACAACAAATCTTAGAGCCTAAGGAAGGAGTTAGGGACACCTACCGTCTCCTTAACTAATGGGTGCAGACAGTGGGGGGGGGGGGGGAGTTTATGGCATTGCTGGATTGCAAAGCTCTATCTTCTCTTGACCTCTTGTGCATGCACAGGGGAACTGAATTATGAAAGAATTTCCAGAGTGGGGAAAAGCAAGAATAGACCCACAGTATTCAGCAGTCAGATGTTGTGGACAAACACATTGGAGTACGTAAAGGGCTGCAGGCTTCCAACTCCGTTTCTAAGGATTCCGCTTTTTTTTTTCCTTCTAAAAGCTTTAAATAGATCTGTAAGTGTTAATAAAAATGCAAATTAAATTTTTGCAGATATGTTCACTGGTTTTTGTTTTTTTGTGTGATGTTTTTTCAACTGAATTTCAGAATGAAATGGCTGTATATGAACTGATTCATAATTTTATAGAAGTTTTGGACAAGTATTTCAGCAGAGTGGTAAGTATGTCGGCCAGCCAAATACAAGTCCTTCTCTTTTTCAGAAAGTTTTGGTAAAAACAATTATACTTTTGTATAATTGAAAAACAAGTATCGTTTTTGTGTGTGGAGAGCACAACCCTTTTGAAACTGATGACTGTGAACATTTTGTTGCGCATTAGAATGCCTCTTTCTTAGTTTATGATTTTGTTGCTCTGCTTTCATCATTAGATGTAAGCCAGTACAGCTGAGCATCAGTGTGGTCTGATCAGTTCTGGAATGCATGTTCACATGGATTACCATTTAAGCAAGAATTCTATATGCTCATTGTTGGGAGAATGCTTCTGTATCTAATGCAGCCAAGACACAGAAAGGAACAGATTTTACATGGATGAAGTCTTCATGTTTACACTACAGTGGTTAAATCACCAACCTCACTTAATTAAGTCATAAAAAGAAAAACCAATCCGCACCAGCACTGCTGATTCAAATATCATTATGGACAACAGTGGAGTGTGCTAAATAAATAGTCAGCAGTGTCAGCTTAGGATGGTGCTCCTTCTCTTTTTGACAGAAGAAGGGAACAGGTATTCCATCACATACACTCTACAACTTCCATAGAGACAGTAGGCCTTGCAAATAAAATCTTAACTGAGGAGTTGTACAAACAGCCCTGAAGAGGTGGGCTCCAGCCTCCCCTTCTTCAGCTGGATTAGGGCCACGGCAGCTGCACGCCACGCCCCTGATCTGGCCTTTCCAGGGGGTGAAAAGGAGCTGCAAAAAGTGGCTCCTTTTGTGTCCTGGAAAGGGTGCAATAGCAGCAGTGCCATGGCTATACAGTACTCATTGAGCGCTGCATCATATGGATGCAGCGCCGGAGTAGTGCCATGATGCCATGCACTGTGTGGAGCAGTGCATGGAATCATGGCACCCTGGGCAGAGCCAGGACATGTGTCTTGGAGATGCTACGCCCCGACTCCACCCCCCAGCTGGCCAAAAGTGCTGGTCTGTACAGGGCCTGAGAAACTGCATGGAGCTTCAGGCTTTAAATGCAGAGTCCTAGAACGAGTCACCAAACACAGTACACTTTTGTTTAAACAGGAACCCATTAACCTGTGCATGGAAGCAAGATCATTGTGTGTAATGTTAGAAGCAATTATAAAATGTTCTATGTTAAATGCTCAGATGGCCCATATATATACATATATATATATCACTGAATGCGTATGGAATTCTGAATTTATAGCTGCCTTGAAAATGAGGGGCAATCTGAGCAAAAGTTGAGAAAGTGAAAGGTAACTCTCTCCTAATTTTCAGATGCTTCCATTGGGACACCTGGGGAAGTTCTGTATCTGAGTGTAAGCTTTGTGAATGTTGTTAGGTAAATATAGCACTTTGAAAGAATGCTTGAAACTAAAAATACCAAGATGACAAAGTGTTACCCTAGTAAAAAGCACATGTTCATTTCTTAAGAGTTTGTTCTTCCCTCCTCGGTTACTTGGGTCACTGCCATATATGATGTGTTAATTTAGCATAGAAAATTGCTTCCATGTTTGTGGTTTTTACCAGTAAATATCTAGCAGTTCTGCGCAGAGCCAGCCCTTTGCAGTGGGACATTGTTATTTGTTGACTACTTATTTTTACCAATGATTGTTTCAGAAATAGACATGTGACATCTGCTGAATGTGCTATAACCACAAACCAACCAAAAGCAAGTGTAATAAGAAAGTTCCTGAAATAAAGCATGCAGATTTTCAGATAAAAATACATATGGTGCCTCTTTCCATGGTAACACTTTCCCCAATTCTCATATGTCTGTTTGACTATGATAGTCCCAGCACATAGTGGCCCAGTGCACTTCACATGGCTACTTTTAGCATTGCATTGCTATGTAACAGGCCAACATAAATGTATTGAGCACCATTGTCCCAAATTATGGTCCTTGGCTGAGCGAAGCATTTGCTGGATTTTCTTCGTCGGTTTGTAAACCATTTGAAGGTTGTGCTTCCTCACCACTTTGCCTATTCCCTCTGTGACTCCTTTGATGTATGGTAAAAGTACCTTCCCTTTGGGTGGCTGCTTGTCTTCACTTCTCTGGGTTTTCCTGGGCCTGGCAGCCCTTCTGATGTCTGAGCTGAAATAACCATCCGGGCTCTACAGGTTAATGGTTATTCCAGCTCAGATATCAGAAGAGCTGCCAGGCCCAGGAAAACCCAGAGAAGTGAAGACAAGCAGCCATCAAAACTTGCAAGCAATAGCTGATGATATCATCAACCAAACCAAATGAGAAGCACTCGATATGATTTCATTGGAGGCTTCACATCTCTTTATAGTTTATCCTCATCATAATAGTAGGCATAGTAAACAAGCAGACTGCGATTATCCAATGGGCTTGCTTTATAACAAAGAGCTGTCCTGAAAACCATTGCAAATGATGTATGGTAAACGGTGTGCTCTCTCAAGCTGAAAAATGGTATATAGATGAACTTGAATAATTGTTTGTGAAGTGAAATAATATCTGTCCTGTGCTCTTTCTGAAACTGTCTTTTTTTGCTTTTTATCATTCTAGAGCGAATTAGATGTATCCTTTTTGGTTCAATTAGACTAAACTCTTCATGTTCATGCTAGTTGGAATATAATGGAATTAAAGTGGTGCCATACTTTGGTACCTGTGATGGAGTATGAAGACTGAAAATTAGATGCATCTGAATAGTAACAGTGGGAAAGTCAATTGTAAAGTTCACAAGTGTGTTGCACAAGGGAAAACATGCCATGTTTATAGATGTTGGGATGATCTTCGTTTTCATTTTATGTGCATATTAATATGGGAGAAGAGATGTGTTTAACAGGTTTATTCCATATTATATTTGTTCATAAGATAGCTTCTTCCCATAATTGAACCCCCGTCTTACATTCTGTCCTGTTTGGAGGTGCATTCGGTGGGAGCACATGAATAAGTATTATTGGTAGGTGCACCAGGTTGTGAATTCTCTTCAGGAGATTTTTAACTAGTTCCTTCTGTCTTGAGTTTTAGTTCTGTTTCACTGTAACTTTAATCAGCTTACATGCCCTGTTATAGTGGTATATTTTAAAACTTACCCCATTGTTATTTTTGCTCATTTGTTATGTAGTTTGTTCAATATTTTGGTTTATGGCTTAATTAATTTGTTTAATTTGTTTCTCTTTTAGTGGCAGAGTACGTTCTATATTGAGGTGTCCCTCCCACTAGCTCTGAAAGGCAGGTATTATGGCCAAAAGATTTACATCTCAAATGCCATTTTCAAATTTCCTTTCCTTTATTTCCCCCCCCCCCCGCCCCGCAACCTTTGATATTTTTCTTTTTATACTTTCCTAATCTCTTCTCCCTCCTATATTTGAAAACCCCTTCTCTCTTGCCCATTCCATAGACATATAAAGGGAGTGTTGGGAGTGTTGTATTGTATTTTGTAATTGTTTTGTATTTGTTTTTGTTTTTTATTGGTTCTAATATGGAAGTTGCCTGCCTTGTTGTACTCTTTAAAATCTGCAGAATTCCAGCTTTTTTGGAAATGGAAGCACTGAGCATAGTATTTGAAGCTAGAGAATTAGAGGGCGATATTTTCAACACTCTCCTGATTCCATGGTAAATAGTTGTTTGTTTAGGTAAGCAAATTGTGCAATGAAATGGAGGCTCCATAGCAGCTGATTTAAGATTCCTTTTACAATAGCAGCTTACTAGGAATTAGTCTTCTGCTAACTGAGAGGACATATGAAATAGAATGCTTCCAATATTGTAACTGTAACAAAACTAAAGCCACGTGCCTTTATAAATGGCTTGGATTTCAACCTCTCCTCTTGTAGTTGGAAATCCAAAGTGTTGCTAGTTGGCACTTCAGTATATTTGATGAGTCCTACCTTTGTACATGGCAGAGTGGGTGGAATTGTATTAAGCTCTGGAAAACAACTGCAGTAGGTGCTGATTTCTGAGAGAGATGAATCATTTTTATAAAGATGATTACAAAAACGACAGTTGAAATTTATCACAGCAATTTTGCGTGGCAAACTTATCACAGCAATTTTACGTGATCTAAAGTGGGAGTAGTTAAAAATACATTGATGTACCATAGTTCAGATTGGTTTTCTGCTGTAACAGGAATTCAGCTTTATAAGGAAAATTTATTTGGGTAAGAACCTAGAGAACAGTTATTGCCATGAAGGTTACAGCAACGTGCTCTGATATATCAAGCATGAATGGCCATCTAGGCTACAATCATATGTACATGTACCTGAAAGTAAGGCCCATTGAACACATTGGGACTGACCTCTTTATAAACACCCATAAGCTGCCATTACCATGTCACAGCACATCGTTTTCAGGGAAGAGCTTGAAAAAATTTACTTTTGTATTAGTTCTGGAATATCCTAATCAGCATGGCCAAGATGTGCTGGCTGTGGGATTCTAGGGGATATAATCCAAGAGTAAAATTACAGGATTTAGCATTGAAAGATATCTTACAATTGATTTAGAGCTACACATTGGGGTGAAAATAGTCTGCATCATATCCAGCTTTTGCTGTCTTAATTTGAGCATTAACTTACATCATTATTGCAAACATGTAAAACCCATTCATGTGCATATATATCAGAGATATTTCCTGATTGAAGCAAATGGTTTCAGTGACTAAAATAGCCATTTGATTCATTAGGAAGAGGTTATGCAGCATCTGGCTATGTGATACACCAAAAAATAGTAAGTGTACAAATCATGTTTGTATCCTGTATTGTGAAATACACACACACACACATATATACAGAGAGAGAGAGAAATGAGAGAGTGTATGAGAGAGTGCTAAACTATACGTGAGTCTTATTTCCTCTAATACCATTTGGGTCTAGTGGTTAATGCCAGATGTAAACCTGAGATCAAATTTCAAAGTGACTTTACACTGAGTGGGATTTGAGCAAATCAGATTCAGGTTACCATCTGCAAAAAGGAAGTAGTAATAATGTATTCTACTGGCTTCTCAAAAACAAAAACCCAAAGTAAGTGGCTTATATAAAGTGCAGTTCATTATAGCCAGTTCCAGTCTGGTGGTACCATAACCTTAGTGCAAAGATATCTCCTTAATTCACCATGAATTGTTTGCTGCATGATAAAATTTTGCCTAAAAATTAGCATAACTGTTAGATTTTTTTGCTTTGTTTTTGAGTTGGGCAGAGCAGATGTTGTTTGTGGAGGAGTGGCATGATTGAATAAGAAGTCTTTCAAAAGCCAGTGCAGCCCCTAAAAGGGCCAAACAGTTACTCTGACCTTTTGCCAAGAGCAACATGGGCAAGTGAGGAAGGAATGGACTGAATGGAAAGGGACTGGCTGTGAACTGCAGTCACTTGATTCCCAATAGCAGATGAAGTACTTGCTGGTGGAATGAAGAGCAGCTAGTTGTGGAATGCTGCCCAACAGGGTGTGCCTACCTTGTATCTCACTGGGAGAAAGAGGAAACCTCTTTGGGCTTCCTATCATGTCATCAGCCTCCAGCTATCTCCACATAATCTTTTAAAAACACTTGACTGTAAGATGGAATGTGCATGACATCAAATGCCAAACCAGGAAAACAAACATCAGATTTTGAAGTGTAGTTCTCTCTCTCCTTCTGTTTTTGAGGTTTGTTAGGTCTTTTTATAAAAGGACTAGACAGGTTTGTTTTGGGTTTTTTGAGCAATAATAGCAGCAATTAATACAGAATGCATGCTAGGTATGGGACAGCTGAATTGGCACTGAAATATGTGACCTCTTTACAACTTGGTGTTTTTTTTTATGACAGAGAAGCACCTTTGCTTTGACTTAATGTACCAAATACTCATTTGGTGCATAAAAAATAAAATGAGCAGCGTAGTTCTATATAAAGGAGTCAGCATGTTGTAGTAGTTTGAGTGCTGATTCTCTGTTCAGCTATGGAAATGCACTGAGTGACCTTGGGCCACTTACATTCTCTCAGCCTTTGTGGAAGGCAATGGCAAACCTCCTCATAATAAATCTTGCCGAGAAAATCCTAGGGTGCTATAAGTCAGAATCAAATTGAAGGCACATAACGAGAAGTTATAAATAAGGCTCAGTTCTCAAGTACTTGGGATGTCATAGAATCATAGTGTTGGAAGGAGCCTCATGGCCCACCTAGTCTAACCCCCTGTTCAGTGAAGGTTCTCCAGCTAAAGTATCCCCTACTCTCTAAAGGAAACTCTAGGAAATTGATTCCATTCCCAAACTGCCCTTACTGTGTAATGTTCAACTGAAATCTACTCTCCTGTAACTTTAGACCAATAGATCTGGTCCTACCCACTGGGGACAGCCGAAAACAGGCCTGCTTCCTCCTATCTGTGACAGCTGTTGAGGTATTTAAAGAATGAAATCATGTCACCCCCTCAGTCTTCCCTTCACCAAAGTGAACATACCCAACTCCTTCAACCCTTCTTCACATGTTTTATTCTCCATACCTCTTATAATCCTTGTTGCTCTTCTCTGAACCTGCCCTGATGTCTATATCCTTGAAACAAGGCACCCAGAATGGAATGCAGTACTCCAGATGAGGTCTGACCGTGCAGAATATACTTCCCTCAGCTTGGAAACTATGGGCCCAAACAGATAGGCCAAAATAAAGCTGCTGCAGGTCACTTTGGACGTATGCTATTGAAATGATGCATGCATCCTAAGAGGCCAGAAGCCATGCCAAAGCCAGGACTGGAGTGCAGCTTTGGTGCAGCTTCTGGCCTCTTAAGATGCGTGTGTCATTTAAACAGCATACCTCCAAAGTGACCCGAAGCAGTTTTATTTTGGCCTGTCTGTTCAAGCCCTATGTTTCTATTAATACAGGCTAAAATAGCATTCACCTTTTTTGCTGCAGCATCACAGCTAGCTCCTGTTTTTGTTACACAGTTGTTTTTCAAGACATTCCCGGAAAGAATATTAGATATGTACATTATCAGTTGAGCATCTAACATTGTTGAGAGCGAATATTCTGTCAACACAGATGACACCTCATTTCCACCTGTAATTGGATTGCCTCATGTTTTCTCCCCAGAGAACCCTGGGAACTATAGGGTTCAGGGAAAACAAGGGGCTGGGGAACTGTTTGCTTCATTCTATATTGACCTGAGTCCTGTTTAGGCATTCTGTTATCCATATTAACTAAACATAAAAGGGGACTGTGGTAAGCCATGCCACAACCCTCATTGCTATCCATTGTCCAGTGGTTTGCAGAGAAGAGCATTTGCTATGTGTTCTTCCTGAAAGAACCCTGATTTTCCAGGGTTCCCAGTTATGGCCCCTGTGGTCTCTTTCAACTCTATGATTCTATCCATAAGTAACTTTTCTCGTTAGTATAAAAAGGAGGAAGTGGGAAGTGGGGAAAAGAAGCAACGTGACAGCACTCTAACTGGTTTTTATTTTAATGGCTATAAACCCACTTCTTTGGATGCAGTATGGAGTGACTTCCCTGCAGTGTTACTCACATTATATGGATAATGAGAAGATAATGGATAATGACAAGAATTAGTGCACACCCAAGCTGGTCATGTAAATTGCTAACAGAATGCCTGAATAAGGTTTTAGTATCAAGGATATGTTCACTGAGTACTAACTGAGTAATTATTTTTCTAATAGCATTTTCCCTTTGGAAAAAGAAAAACAAATAAGAGGACATTATTTTTTCTTAATAATAACTGCCTTGACCAGATCAGTGCAATTATAAAAGGAATTATGCATGTCACCATAATGTAACATGAGGGATCTAAGCTTACTGTTCTAATATACTAGAATCCATTTTAATTCACTGATTGTTATATAGCATTATTGTCTTCTATGAAATGTGAGTGAATTATAATTTTTGCATAGTTACTGAAAAGTTTCAATTGGTCAAAATTTCAGTTAGTCAAAAAACTAAATACACAATAAATGCACTGATGGAGTCATCCTTAACTTGATATTTGCACAGATCATGTTCAAATTAGACAGAGTACACATAATTTTGGATGAAATGGTACTGAATGGTTGCATTGTTGAAACTAATAAGACCAGAATTCTCGCACCTCTTCTTGTTCTTGACAAAATGGCTGAAAGCTAGCAAGATTATACCAGTGAAGAATACCACATTCTTCAGACACAAAGAATGAACTCCCCAGGACTCCAGTAATTTATGTCCACATTGTGGATTAACTGGATTGATTCTATTTAGGCTAAATGATTATTGAAGCAAGTGCCTACCCTGTGATCTCTCCCTGTGAAAATAAGTAGTGTTTTAATATAACGAAATGTCTATCTTGTATATTTTGTGCTATGTGTAATCCAGTTAAGAAATAAATCCTTACACATGTATCTACATGTCTTTGTTTCATTTGGAATAATGACAACCACAACTACCAGGACTGGATGGAAAAATAGCCATAGATGCAGGTAGGCATGCCTGACTCAAGGGGTTCCTGGGTAAAACAGATTATCTAGATCCATTTCAGTCTGGTTTTAGGCCTGGTCATTGTACAGAGATAGCATTAGTTGCCTCAATCGATGACCTACACAGGGAGCTAGACAGGAGTGTGTCCCTGTTGGTTCTGCTGGACTTCTCAGTGGCTTTTAGTGCCATCGATCATGGTATCCTTCAGGGCTGCCTTACTGGGATGGGAGTTGGGGGCACTGTTTTACAGTGACTCCATTCCTTCCAGGAGGGACAAACCCAGGAGATGATGCTAAAGGTCAACTTCCTAGCCATTGGCCTATGGGGTTCCTCAGGGTTGTCTTTTGTCCCCCATGCTATTTAAAATACACATGAAACTGCTGAGAGAAATTGTCCAGAGTTTGGGGGTGTGGTGCCATCAATATTCTGGTGACACCTAACTCTACTAATCTTTCCCACCCCAATCCAAGGAGGCTGTCTTGGATTTAAACTGGTACTTGTCATAAGACTGGATGAGGACGAACAATTTGAAACTTAATCCAGACAAGACAGAGGTGCTCCTGGTCAATCAAAAGGCAGATCAGGGAATAGGGATTCAACCTGTGTTAGATGTGGGTTACATTCCCCCTGAAGACACAAGTTTGCACTTTGGGTCTACTCCTGGACTCAGTTTTAAACCTGGAGGCTCAGGTTTCTGGGATGGCTGGGCATGCTTTTGCACATTTAAAGCTTGTGTGCCAACTGTGCTTGTTCCTTGAGATGCCGAAACTGGCCATGATGGTACATGCCTTATTTACATCCCGTTTGGACTACTTTAAGGAGTTTCACATGAGGTTGCCTGTGAAGTGTTCAGAAACTTCAGCTAGTTCAGAGAGCTGCAGCCAAACTTAACTGGGGCAGGTTGCAGTGACCATACTACAGGGTAAGTCTCCCTTATCCAAAATGCTTGGGACCAGAAATGTTTGGGAATTTGCATTCTTTTGGGTTTTGGAATATTTGCATATACATAATGAGATGGATTGAAATCCCTGATTGAGTATAAAAACCCAATGGGGATCTTGGGCAAGGCACTCTCTCACAGCCTGAGGATGGCAATGGATAACCCCCTCTGAAGAAACTTGCCAAGAAAACCCTATTATAGGTCTGTCTTAGGTTCACCATAAGTAAAAAATGACCTGGAGGTTTACAACAACAATTAAATATCTTGAAGATTGGACCCAACCTGATACAGTCAGCCTGCCATATCTATGGATTCAAGCACCCACAGCTTGAAAATCTTTTTAAAATACATATTTTTTTCCAAAAAAACAAATCTTGATTTTGCCATTTTATATAAGGGGTACCGTTTTACTATGCCACTATATTTAATGGAACTTGAACATAGATTTTGGTATTCACACCAAGTCTTACAACCAAACCCTGGCAGGTGACAAGGACCCACTGTACACATAGCATGAAGGTATTTTTTTTTTTAAAAAACACATTTTAAATAGATTTATGCATGAAACAAAGTTTGTATACACTGACTGAACCAACAGAAAGCAAATGTGTCAATATATCAGCCACCCATGTGGACCACTTTGGATTTAGGAATAGTTCAGATTTTGGAATTCCGCATAAGGGATATTCAGCCTGTACAACCCTGCTAAAGCAGCTCCGCTGGCTCCCAGGTTTTTTCCTGGCACAATTTAAAGTGCTGGTTATGATCTATGAAACTCTCTAGTTCAGATCCATGTCTCCTTGTCTGTGCCTGCTTGGGCTGTGAGTTCATCAGGAGAGGCCTCTCAGTTCCACCACCTTCACAAACATGGTTGGTGGGGACACAGCCTTGGGGGTTACAGAATGACCCCCTTTCTGCTAACCTGACCCTTTTTATTCGGAAAACATTTTAATGCAGTTTTTAAAGAACAAGCATGGGGAATTGTATTGTTTAAATTATTTTTAGTAGCTTTTTAAAATTTGCTTCCCTTTTAAATAGAAATTTGAAGCTTTTTAATATTGTAACCAATTCTATTATAATGTTCACTTTTTATATTAGTTTTTAAAAAAATTGTACATATATTGCTCTTAAACTATCAGCTGCCATCACTCCCAGTTATGAGAGACAAATTAATGATAGCCATGTGTTCTGAAATGACAGATCTGAAAGTATGTAGTGTTCATTGCATCTGACGAAGTGGACTGTCAAATGAGGTGCCATTTTGCTGCAACAGAACACCAGAATTACTCCTCTGAAAACCTTAATATCAGCTTGGCCCTGGTCGAGAGGCCACATTGTTCCTTGAAGCCCTGTAAGCCCTTCTTCCTCCCAAAACAATTTGAAGGACCACATCTTCCCATATTAGCCTGTCCGAGCAACATGACCTACACAAGAAGCATGTCTATCTCACAGAAGGCTTCCCCTGTGGCTGGTCCCACACTTTGGAACTACTTCCCCAGGGAATTTAGGATGACTCCTTCTTTATTTTCCAACAGACCTTTCTTTTCCAGCAAGCTTTTGGAAACTAATTTTTTTAAAATGGCTTTAATGCCATTATACCTTTTTAATCTGTAATTGGTTTTAATTGTGTTATTTCATACTGTTTTAATCTTGATTTTGTGTATTTTAACTTTTGTGTGTTTTATTCTATTGTATTTTCGTAAGACAATATAAAGGGATGAATGGATGGATCAATGGATAATATCCCTAAAAATTCAGGTAACTATCTTCATTTCCCTCAATGGTGCAGCTAGAGTTGTACCAAGAGGCCAACGTCCAAATGACAACCAGGAGCAGCAGGTGATTGTGCCATTATTTGTTTTCAAGGTGACTGCAACTTAGGATAACACTACGAATTAGAGACCTCCAAGATCCCTGGTCTTCAACAGCCCTGCTTAGGTTTTGCAAATTAAGGACTGTAGCTTCTTTGAATGTTTCAGTCTCTCCCTTTTTCTACAGCCTTCCACTTTACCAGGCATTATTATCTTTTCCAGTGAGTTACATTGGTTTATGTTATATCAAAAATACACCAGCCTTTGTTTAGTTATCTTTGCTTCTAGTGAGAGTTCAGGCTTAATTTGCTTTAAGACCCATTCTTTCTTTTTTTTTAAGTATCTATAGAACTATTCTCCAGCACTATTTCAAATGAACTGTTGTTTTTTTTCTTGCAGCGTTGACTGTCTAGCTTTCACATGTATGCACAGAAATCAGAAATACTATGGCCAGCAGGTGATGGGCAGCAGCAAACAAATTCTAATGCTGCCTCTGGTTTGCTGCTGCCCATCACCTGCTTTATATACTGACTATAAGTCGACCCCATGCCTAAGTCAAAGGCAGAATTTGATGCCAAAATTATGGATTTTGATATAACCTGTGTATACATTGAGGATAAAACTTAGGAGCATGTAATAAAGGATAGAAAGGATGAAGCAAAGGAAAGGAACACTGCTATTTTCCTGCCCAGGCATTCAAAAAGGCCAGACGTGGCACCTCAGTGCAGAGAGTAAAGGGGGTCAGTGCTGCTTTTAGGTTTTTCCATGACAGACTACTTTTGTCTTTCTCCACTCAGAGAAGGGGATGATACATATTTTGATATAAATTAAGTACTTACACTGATCCATGGATGTGTCAACCCAGGTTTTGGGGGTCAATTTTTTGACAAACATTTCTAGACTTCTATGAGTATATACAGTAACTGGCTTTCCTTGAACAGGGAGATTTGTGACTGATCTAGCAGCAGCTGAGCAAGTGTTGAAGATAAAAGGATGAGCCAAAAGGATGTGATAAATGAGATCTCTATCAGATATGCCATCCTCATGAGCCCCTCTTGGATGGCAAAAACTAGTAAAAGGTAATGACATATAAAATGATGCATGGTCTTCTAGAAATTGATATTTTCTCCCAGGCCACACTAGAACTCTGCATCATTCATTGACTTCACAGAAGCCTCTGTTTAGTCACTGTGGGAACTTGCAAAGTGGAAAGGGTGGGGCTCCTGTCAAAAGATGTTGTCTCAGCTCTGGAAGGTACTGACAGTTGCTACACAGGTGCACAACAAACCATATGTGTGAGTCACAGAGACCATGAAGAGAAAGAGCTCTTAGGTTTCAGTGAAGCTTACTTACATAGTCATTTTAGACAAAATGCCAGGGTTGAGTTGAATTGGGGATATTCCCCAAATGTAGTTCTAGTCAAAATGTTCCCACTAATGAAATGAGGGGGATTGTTGATGATTGCCCCTTCCCTCTGCAATCCCAGCTTTACCTTCCAACTCCCATGGGGAAATTTCTGGCTGACAGAGGTTTTGTACATTACCACAGATTGCGGCTGCCTCTCTCATTCAGACAGCACAAAAACTGCTGCATCACAAGCCTGGCTACAGGACTTTGCATAACAATCCATTGTTTTAAAGATACAAGCAAGGCTATTGATTTATTGTTACTACTTTTTCTATATAGCCCCTATATAAAATGTAACAGGATAATTCCAACATGCAAACACATTGCTTACACATTCCAAAGAGCCAAGACTAAAATTTTACTTTCAGAGAAAAATCAGAAAACCTTTTTCCCCCTCAAGAGTTCATGATAGACTATATTCTAAAGCCATAGTGACTGCTCCAACATCTCACCCATATGAAGAGCACTTTTCTATATTCACCATTAATAGTTGTTTTTGCTATCTACCAGTTATAGTATCCTGGATTCACACCTTGATTCTTAAAGTGCAGTAGAAGCACTCATAGAATAGTGGTGGGCATGAATATTAAACTGGAAAGTTTAGTTCAATCCTCTAATGAAATACAAGAACTATATATATACTTGTACCTCTATATGCACAAGGGTTAGGGGCACAAGATCCGTGTGAATATGGGAAAAACGCAAATAGCAAAAGCACCATGTTTTTCCCCCCCGAGAGGACACCTCTCTAGGAATCTCTAGATCCTCCAGTGCAACTCTGAGGTCAACGTCCAACAGACACTGACCATAGAAATGAACTGGAGGAGCTACAAGTGCCTAGTAGAATCTTCTCTCTAGGACTTTCTGTGCAACTGTTAAAGTTGACCATAGAGTTGCACTGAAGGACCTAGATATTCCTAGAGAGAACATATTAATCAAATCCGTGAATAATCAAATCTGCAAATATCAAAGCCGCCAATACAGAGGGATGAGTGTACTTGTCTATAAATCTAAAACTGTATGCCCCAAAATTGACCCCAAAATCCCAAGTCAACGTATTTATGAGTCACTATGGTAATGTGACAGCAGCTCTTTCAAATTTCCCCATGCGGTGCAGAGAGGAATTTATTATCTCTAGAGCCAAGTAGGAAAAGTACTGAGTGACTGATTGATATTGCTGTTTAAGGAAATCAACTTAATAGTTGAATATATACGGTGCTTAGAAGCTGTTAAATCATCTGATGTGTTCAACAAATAATCTCTCAATATTTCTGGTCATTCCGTTCTGAAGAAAAGGATATGGTTTCATCCAGGGTGTCACTAGGGGTATGTGGGCTGCACCAGGTGACACCCTAAGGGCGGGGGGGGGGGGGGAATGACACCACTGCTCCCCAAACATCTGTCTTTTGTGAGAAAAGGGGCTGTGGTGTTTACCCGTGTCCTTTTAAAACACCAAAGAGATGGTTTGAATGAGGCAAGGCTCAGTGGCAGGAGAAAGCAGAGGTCCTAGGTTTTTTTAATAATTAAATTTAATTTTTAAAAGATTTTTATTTTTTGAAAAAGAATATTTTTAAAGTTCTTTTAAAATATTTTTTAAAAAACATCACATCACCAAATTCTAACTTTAATCCCATGAAACTATGTACATGTAAATATATTCAGGCTGGGAGTATGATATTGTAATTTAAAGGTATAATTTTAATTTTGTACTTGTTTCATAGAATCATAGAGTTGAAAGAAACCACAAGGGCCATCCAGTCCAATCCTCTGCCATGCAGGAATGCACAAAGCACCCCCGACAGATGGCCATCCAGCCTTTATTTAAAAACCTCCAAAGAAGTACAGTGGACCCTTGTTATACGCTGGGGTTTGGTTCCAAGATCCCCCATGTATAACAAAATCAGTGTATGCTCAAGTCCCATTAGATATAATGACATAGCAAAATTGTGTCCCTTATAAAAAATGGAAAATCAAGGTAAATTTATACTTTTTTGGAACATTTTCAAACCATGTATGCTTGAATCCGTGTATAAAAAATCTGTGTATAAGAAGGGCTGACTGTATACTCCAACACTCTCCGAGGGAGCGTGTTCCACTGTCGAACAGCTCTTACTGTTAGGAAGTTCTTCTTAATGTTTAGGTGGAATCTCTTTTCCTGTAGTTTGAATCCATTGCTCCATGTCCTAATCTCTGGAGCAGCCGCAAACATGCTTGCGCCATCCTCAATATGACAGCCCTTAAAACCACTTATTATGTCACCTCTTTACCTTCTCTTCTCCAGGCTAAACATACCCAGCTCCCTAAGCCATTACTCATAGGGCATGGCTTCCAGACCTTTCATTATTTTGGTCACTCTCCTCTGGACATGCTGTTTATGTCACAAACTTTACCAGGAATATACAGAAATTATGATTTATGAGTAACATTAGTCCAAAAACATTACCAAGGATTCTGTATGGTGTGGTATAGAAGGAGGTCAACACTACGAGTTACCGCACCGGGTGACGCCAGCCCTAGTGATGCCACTGGTTTTATCACCACCAGAATAAAAGATTTACTTTACACATATCTAAATCAAAAATGTGAACTGACTCTTGACATATGTCTAGTGCAGCATACAAATTAGTGAAATATATATAATTTATATATGAACAATGTACTGCAAGACTACTTTTTAAATTCAAGATAATAAAGGCACTATTCCGCAAAACAGTATGTGAAAAGAAATAGTCAAGTATCAACTAGAGGCTGCTTGGTACGCTGCAAACTTTTTAATGATTATTGTTGAGCATACACATCAGAACTCTTTTTTAAACTTCAAACTGCAACAAGTTAAATAAATGTTTTTAATATACAAAGAAAGTATAACCAAAAGTAAAACTTGCTTTAAAGTGTGCCTTGCACCTGGAACCAGTGTCTTTTAAAAGCGTTATTGTTGAGTTGCACGCACACGCACACGTACACACACTTAAGGATTTGATCTTTATAGCAGGGCATTCAGAAATCAAAATGTATTCCCACTTGAAATAATAAAAGTTTGTGCATGATTATATGCAAACATCCCCTCCCCCCAAAACACTAGCATACTCCAACAGTGCAGGCACCATTATAGGAAGAAAAGAAAGCTTGGGATGCCCAATGACTAAATTAAGGAAGCAAGTTTCTGACCAGTCAGCTTAAAAGCCAGCAAAACAGGGATCAGTGATGGCAACTGTAGTGTACAGGGTATTAAACGCTAAACTTTACACAAATAAGTTGTTATAAATCTTGTATCAGTGAACACTGAAAAACTGCAGATCTGCTCTTTGGAACAGTCAAACATTTGCTTCAGCTTCTGGTTGCACAAGCCCTTGGAAGCATCCCCACACTGTTCTTGCCTATTTCTTGCTGGCTGTGTAATTCATTGGGATCTGTTTTGTTGTTAGCAGCTAAGAAGATTATTCCATGTGTTTCCAAAGCCTCATGGATAGGGGAAAAAGGCAAGTCTCATTACAGCACAGTGTGGAGATTGTATTTTCTGCACATACAACACAAGAGGCTTCACTAGTTATGAACGCAAAACCAGGCTGTGATGTCCCATGTCACACATCTCAGTTGAGATGAAAACCTTTCTCCATGGTAGCAGCTAACAGACGCTCTCGCATAATCTCTTCAGATGAATATTCAGGCAACTTAAGGTAATGCACACAGGTATTCACAGATGGGTAGCTTGCATCCGTAGCATCAACCTGAGAATAAAAACCCAATTTTAAAAAAAAGCAAATAGTGAATACAGGACAAAGTTCAATTTTACTTCCAGCTTGTTAGAATTGTTTTTAAAGAAAACAGTCCAAAACCTTGTGAACCAGCAAATAAGCATTTTAGACAGGAGATAGTGATAGCAATCTATATCAGTATCACAAAATAACTTTCAAGTTGTCATCCTAGGATAGTGTATTTAATTAAATTGTATTATTCTTACTATATTTATCCTTTTATCTGTATTTGTTTTAATCTATGAGAATTTCCTTAGATCCCATAGGAAAAAGGCAGAATATAAAGCATATAAAAATTGTTTGGTAACATTCATGAAAGACATCTTTTGATAAAAATCTACTCTGCTGTGTATTCAACAGAGACTGTCATGTGCATGGCCCCAACTATTAATAAAAGTGATCACTATGAAAATCTCTGTAAAAGGCCTGAAAATAATCTTCTGGGTACAAGCAGTTTTCTGGATCAACCCACAAGTGAAGTAATTCAAAGGCAAATCCTCTTAAGCTATACATCAAATTCTGCGAAATCTTAAGATGTACCCATACCTTTCGTACAACAGTGAGGCGTGGATGGAGGTTAGCCAGGCCTCCTGGGGGAAGTGTTGAACAACCAGTTGTGAACTGCAGGAATGCTTTTCTTTCATCCGAAGACATGCCACACAAAACTCTTACAAATCTCAGAAACCCTGGGCTAAAATATAAAAAAGATATATAATCTATCAATTATATATAATTTATATTTATTATTAGCTCATAAACCCACACATCTGCCTTCTTTTAGAGAGACAAAAATGACACATAGTACAATGGCTAGTCAAATTTTAGCCTCATATGGGGTACAGTCTTAACAATGTTAGAATTAGAAAGAGGAGTTATGTCAAGATACTCTGCTCACAGTTATTTCATAACATAGTTGGCCCTCCCAATCCATGGATTCAACTAACCATGGATTGAAACTATTCCAAAAATATATAAATTCCAAAAAGCAAACCTTGATTTTGTTATTTTATATAAAGAACACCATTATACTACCCCATTATATATACAGTCTGCTCTCCCCATACGCAGGGGATCCGTTCCCCCCCCCCCCCCCCCGTGGGGAAAAGAGCGTATGCTCAAACCCCATAGGAAATAATGGGGCGCATGCTTGCGGTAGTGCATGGGGCATGTGGCGCAAGTACGCGCCCCATTATTTCTGCCTGGGCTTGCCTTCTGTGTGAGCTCAAAGCCGCAGAAGGCAAGCCCGTCTATAAGAAGGGCCGACTGCAATGGGACTTGAGCATCCACAAATTCTAGTATCCTGAAGGGGTCATGGAATCAAACCCCATTGAATACCAAGGGGCACTGTAATTACAGAACCAACTGGGTTTCATTTGACTTTTAATTAACCCCAAATAAACAACTTTGTTGATAAGTAACATTCAATTATTTTTTTAAAATGGTCTCTTAAGTTTTATTTTTTTTGTTGTTGAGAACGGAAATTATTAAAAATATCTGCCAACTATAACATAGCAAAATTGGTATGTAAACACAACATTTCCCCCACTGCCTCAACTTTGTAAGTTTATTTACTCCTTGACTGTATGCTCCCAAACAAGCAGTTTCCTCCCTTTTACCAGCACAGGCTTTGAATGCAGGGCAATGGCTTCTAGTTGATCAGAGGAAGAATAGAGAATTCTGTTATGGAGAATTCTGTTACAAGAAATAGGAGATCTTACCCTCTGGGGTTATTTTTATTAACCAAAACACTACAGTATATACCTATCTCAATCCTAAAACGTAGCCATAATACTAAAAATATCAATTCTGACCAAATAACCTAGATTCATTTATTCATGAGCACTCTGCCATACATGTAAAAACAGAAGGTGTAGTTCTAGACCAAAACACTTTTGTAACTGGAATGTGATGGTTCTATAAAACTCAAGTGTGATAAATTTACTATTTCTGAAACTGATCCATTTACCCTTTACTTGGAAGTTCATCAACTGGACAAGCTTTGCTGAAATATTCAATATTCTTATTTATTTAGATGCAAAGATTATAAAAAGCTTCTATAGTTTTGTTGTCCTGAACCATTCCATTTAGAGAAGTATGATTGGCATTTTTTTCAACCTATTCTTGCTTTTCAAGTGCAACAGGGATAATCAGACAATTTAAGAACGTATTGTTAACATAGACCTATATCCAACTGCTAGGCCCAACCAGAGTAGACCCACTGAATCAATGGGAATTTGATAAGCCAACATTTATGTAGACTCCATTGGTTCACTGGGTCTTCTTTCGTTAGGACTAGCAACAGTTCAGGACATAGTGCCATATTTTTGTAACGTACCTGTCTCGAGTATAGCCAAGTTTAGGTTCGGTGTAGTTGATTATATCTTCAGCTGCCCAGGATGGTGACTGATTTCCACAAAGTATCATCTGAACTTCTTCATGACTGAAGGAACTCAGCTTTTCCATTGGAAAGACTCGGTTGAAACCATCTTGATATAAAATTAAAACAATCAGAAATGTGAATTCAGAACCTAACTGCATCTGGAAACAGTTAACAGAGAAACCAACTTACTGTCAAGTCCCATTGAAAATAATGGCACATGTGCCTTAGGCATGCACTGCCATTTTTTTACTCCCCACTTGTCACTCCCGAGAAGAGCGAGACTGTGGACTCCAAGTCCACAAAAAGGGAGGGACAACTGTAATTAATTAATTAATTAAAATATTTCCTGCCCCATATCCAAAGGTCTCAGGGCAGCTTACAATAAAATCAATTTAAAACAATAAATAGTAATTATTATTAGTTTTATTTAACTTTAAATAACTTTAAAAGATTAAAAACATATCAAACAGGTTATCACTTTTAAAAATTAACACCTAAGGTAGTCAATCTCTTGGTGCCTTGCTGATAGGTCAATTTTAAGGAGGCACAGAATGCAAAAGCTGATATTTATACATCAAGCCTCCCTACAACACCCTCAAAACCTGTTTGCAAGTTCAGCTGCTAGCTTTCCCTCACTCCAAGGATGGAGAGAAACATGACTGGAGTGTACAAGAAAAGGAGGGTTATCACAAAACAGTTTGCCCTCTAGATTTGCGGATTTGACTTTTGCCAATTTGATTATTCTCGGATTTGATTAATATGACTCTGTTGTCAACCTCTGCCAAAAATCACTCTGGAGGACATAGAGATTCCTAGAGCGAACACTCCTCTAGGCATTTTGTAGATCCTCCAGTGCAATTTCATGGTAAACGTCTGGCAGATCTTGACCATAGAACTGCCCTGAGAGACCTAGAGATTCCTAGAGAGGTGTTCTCTCAGGTAATTTTTTTTTAATTTGTGTTTTTTTCATTTTCACAGGGGTCCTGTGCCTCAAACCCCAGTGAATGTGGAGGGTCCACTGTATCTTGTACAGTGGGCCCTTGCCTTACGCGGGGATCTGTTCCAGATCCCTCCGTGTAAGGCGAATTCTGCCTATGCTCAAGCTCCATTGTAAACAACGGGGCTCGTGCACGGCGGCGCACAGGGCGCAACGGGCACGCGCGCCCATTCAATTGAACGGGATGCGCCGCCCCTTCCACCCCACGCATGCCCCGCGGCTTGAGCGCGTATGCTCAAGCCGCGTAAGGCGCGCCCGCGTATGACGCAGGCGCGCTGTATGCTTTTTTAAAAAATTATATAACACTATTTATTAAGAAGGAATGTTCCCAGGGTAGGTCACAGAACAGTATGAGAGTATAAGGTAGGTACTCATCCATCAGGAAAATGTTCCATAAATAAGACACTTTTGCTGCAAATGTCCTTTCTCTGTCCACATCAGTAGCCGTAGGCTAACTTTTCAACAAACATTCCTTGAAACTATTCTTAGAAACCATGAAGACATAAAGATCTAATTTTAAAATTAACTAATCAGAATTTCCATTTAATCTGTGATTTACCTCCAATAATCTGTTACATACCTCTAAAAGCATCCATCTGTTTCTGTATCCCAATATGCATGCAGAAGTCAAACATCAAATCTACATACTCTTCTGCATTATCCATAGTTACCAGCTACAATGAAAATGTTTTCAAATGGTCAGTGTGTGTTCACGTTATATCACAGATGAATCTGAGAAAAAGTAAATACTGAACTATATTAAGGGAAACTACTCTACCTCATCTTCACCACCAGGCTTGAGATCCACTGCTGTAAACCCATATACTCTGGATGAAGGGCAAAACTGGAAATTAAGGCTGCAATACAAGAAAAGATATTAACATAAATACAGATACTTTTAGTTTGACAGAAAACCAATTTAAAATGGCTGAACACTTTAGAAAGTTGCACCCACCCATCCATCGGCTAGTAATTATGAAGAGACTTCATTTGGCTAATCCTTTTTAAAGGCTAAATCCCCATCTTGTACCAGCAAGTTAGGCACTCTAAAAAATACTTCTCTAATCTGTCTGAATCACCTGCCAACAGCTTCATTAGATAACTAGGTGCTGCAGTATTAAAGGATAAAAACCTCCTGTTAGTTCACTTTTTTCATACATTACCATCCAATCCAGAGCATGGAGTGTAGCAAAATATGCAGGAGGATGTCTCTTTAAAGATAATCTTGAAGAGATCATTAACAATATGATCTTACCTTTAAATTCTTAATTTAATTCAGACATTATTAAAATAAACTGTTGAATCCAATGAAGAAACACAGGGGGAAGCACCTATGGGATGATCTGCTGTGCTGGTGGGAGGGTTGCTGATCACATGGATGTTATTTTTTGTCAAGTTACTACAAAAGTCATATTCAGTATTTAAATATTGCATTCAGTGTTTATCCTACATACTCTGGTTCTAGTGTGTTTCTCATGGAATTTATAAATGTGGGTAAACATCTATTTTGAACAGGTAGCAAGAAAGAGTATGTAGTTCTGCCTTCTACCTATATGAATTGCAATTTAGATCTTTTTGTGTATTTTGATTACACAGTTTAAAGCCGCAAATTTTAACACAATTAAGTAAAAGTTTAAACTTACATTAGCCCCAACATTTAAGCATACTGAACCATTGCTATAAATTATCAACGGCCATAGCTCCCAGTTTTATCCGCTTTTTAAAACAGTTCTCTAATTCATGGTCATAGAGATAATCTAAATGGAATGGACTATTCCAGGTCTGAGCTTTTGTACAGCAATTTCTAGGTACTTTCTGATGTATCATATCGCTGCTCAATTCTATGCCATCCAATTTTCTATGCCATCCAATTAGGTATCTTTTCTTTTATATTGGAATTTCTCTAGAGAGAATGATTGACTGATTTTAAAAAATTGAAGGAGGGCCCTGAAGGGCAAACTGGGAAAGTTAAAAACACACCTAATATGGTAGTGGGGGAATTTTGTGATGCCTAAGGGACTCTTCCACACTAATCTGTTTAAAATTAGTATTTGATGCTTTTTATCTGTGTGATTCCAAGATGTATAATCCAATTTCATATTTATGCATAACCTTTGATTCTAGCAGATTATAATGTCACTCTGATTTTTATGTTGTACAAATAAACTGATCACTTTGTTTTCTAAGTGTCTTTTTTCCATATGTCATACTCCATAAAAAGGTCAGAGTCATTTGCAAACAACAGCAGGAAGAAAATCCTTACCCTAAATCTTCTATGCTAAGTGCAGGTCCAGATCCTGATGGGTTCTTCATCATTAGTTCCTGCAGTTTTGTGTTTTTTTCATCTTCTGACAAGCCTTTGTTGCTTAGTATCTGGCGTCTCTTAATTGCAAGGTCTTTAATTTCTTTTAAAAATCTTGCTCTGTGTGGGTTTACTAGTTCGAAGTCCTCCCATGTTAAGATCCCATTAAACCATGCTGGTGGTTTGGGTTTTGGTGGGTCAAGAATAAATTCAGATTTGGAATCTTCTTCAAAACTTCCTACTGAGAGAGAGTCATGTCCCTCTTCTGTAGAGGCTTCTGATTGACTTTCAGTGCAGTGCAAGTCTCTGTCTCCCCGTGATTCATAAATCAATTTACTCATATTGCTTTTAATGTCTCCCATGCACATGAGTTTAAAGAAAGGCTTAGAAATGGGCAAGTCTACTAGTCTGTTGTCTTGGATGCATTTGGCTAAGAAAATCCCCAAAAAGTGAAAGAGTTTGGTTATTCTTTCGAGTTCATCACTATCCTGTGGGAATGGTGCTGTGAAGAGCCCACAAGATCTCTGTACGTAGTATCCTGGAGGTTTTAAACCACCTCCTATATCAACCTATTTTTAAAAACATAAATGGAGAAAAAATGTAAGACATTTCCAGGGATGTATGTCGCCAAACGTCTCTGCAGTTCTATTCATTACAAGAGTGAAATATACCTGACGTGACTCATCATCAGGAAAATCATCATCACAAAGCCATGCTCCTAGTTCTGTCCTCTGGAATTCTGCTGCTACCAGTGCATAAAATTCTAGGGTAGGCCCCAGTCCTGTTCCTTCTTCTCCCAAAAACTCCACCTGAAAAACAGAGACCACAGCAATAGGATAAGCAGCTTTATGTTGTTGCTATTAAGGTATTTTTCCCATTTCCACCAGACATGACTGTCTTAATAATATACAGTCTTCTGGTGGAGGGTGTACATGAGCGTATTCCCATGTGCATGCAGATTATTGTTCCTAATTCCTCCTTTAGCCTTGAAGGACCACTTCCCATACAGTCCCCCAATTCTGCAGAATGACTTTCTGGACTAAAGCAACTGCAGAAAAATCTTCCTTCCTCCAACAGGAGAGTGTTATGGACAGATTCCATATACAAAACATCTTAAAGCAAGTCAGAAGAATTGTTTTTTAATTAAGGTCATGTTTACCTCTAGGACAGACTTTCTATCAGCATGAATCTGCATAACATTTTCTGCCCACTCCATCAAAGATTCACCACGTGGAACTTTTACTCTTTCATGTTTAAGGCGCCCAACTCTGAATTCTCCTGGGTCATCTCTTCGTACAGTGCTTGTAGTTCGTGTTCGCTCAACAGTGGCCTCACGTCGATTTTGTAGCCACACTATTGCTCTGGTAAAAGAAATAATGGGTTTCATTTTTTGGGAAAAATAATATCAAAGCAATTATCTACATTACTATATGGAAAAATTGATCTTAATATCTACAATAATCACAATGTATTTTCTGCTTCTCTATCTTGAATGAATGCAACAATTGTGTGTCAACTATTTCTTAATATTCCAGCTATGAATACCAACGTGACACTATCCATGCACAAGAGGGAGCTGCAAGGCCCCATGGTGTACAGAAGTACAAAAAATGTTCTCTTTCTCTCTCTTGGTGGTAGTGGTAAGGGAAGGCACCAGAACAGGTTCAATACAGCGAGTGTGTGGAAAAGCAGGAAGGGGCATGCTGGGGAATGAGCGGAATCATGAGCAGCAGGACTTACCACTGAAGTCATTTATTGCATATCCTACTTGCTTATTATATCATTCATAGCAGTTGTAAGGTTGTACAAAACATACAATTAAATCTTGGTTTCTAATAATTTCTTTAGTTCTCTGGTTAACTTAGCATTTAAAAACTTCTCAACTTTTTACAGGATAAAGAAAACAAAATCTATCCTCTCATTCAGTGGCATCACTGCCTGTGGTGACACTTGGTGTGCAGGGCTGCCAGTGTGTGTAGGGGGGAGTGCGGAGGGCTACTGGGGGGGAGGGGTTGTCCTATTCTCTCCCACTAACTTGGTCACCTCCCCCACCTCCCCAGACTCCTGCCTCCTCCCTTGGCTTCCCCCTTCCCCTGGCCTCCATTCATCAGCCGCTGCGTAGGGTGGCCGAGCAAGTGAGGCAGTGGGATGGGACACAAGGTGCACGTATCCTCCATTGCTGGGTTTCCTCCCCAGGGAGAAAGCCCTGTGATGAAACTGCTGGGAAGGGTGTATGCTCACCCCTTTAGTTTCTTTATCCTAGCCTTCCCTCCCACGGCAAGCCCCACAACGAAGTAGCTGGGAAGGGCATGTGCTCACCCCACCTGCACTGAAGGGGGAAGAGGGCCCCAACCAGGTGTCACCTCTCATCTTGGCAGTCATCTGGTGCAATCTGCACCCCCACCCCCACCCGCACCCTGTGACCCCACTAAGACAACACTGTGCCTTGGGAAGCATTTGATTATTTCTTTTTCTAGGAAGCAACTCTGGTAATATTTTAGAGATTGTCATTATTAACATTAACTTCACCACTATGAATATACTGTAAATTTTAGAGCTTCAGTTTAATTGAAACTGCTCCAAACAACTATCTGCTCAATGTGAAACGTCTTACCTTGATGCCCCAAATGCTGTACATGTGAAATACAGTTGTCTAGTTTCAAAAGGGATTAAGAAAGGACACTTGCTTGTTATCTGTTCACACCAGTCTGGCAAAGCTCCACTCGCTAGTGCCAATGGCTCCTGCAATGTAACACACAAATTATTTACAGGATGAAACCTGAAGAGACCAATCATTATTAAATAGCCACGAATGCAAGGAGAGCCAATCTGGTGTAGTGGTTTGAGTATTGGACTACATCTCTAGGGACTAAGGTTTGATTCCCCACTGGGCCATGAAACTTAATGGGTGATCTTAGGCAAGTCACACCCTCTCAGCCTCAGGAGAAGGCACCTCTTCTGAACAAATCATGCCAAGAAAACCCTATGATAGGTTCACTTTAGGGTCACCCTATGTCAGAAACAACTTGAAGGCACACCACTACCACCACAACAATAAACTTTAATTTGTTATTGTCCCACAAAGTTTATAGTATGCAAAATAAAGTAAATCAATAAAACTAGTAATTCTTTTTAGAAACAATTCTCTTCTTTTCCACTATTACATTTGTAATAATTAAAAAGTTAAAAAACTCTGTGAAGTGGCATGGGACAATCAACACACATACATAAACAAGACACCACAAACAAAAAGCACACATAATTTAAGCAAGATTTCAGAATTCTGAAAAACTATAAAGATTAATTTCTCAAAAATAAGTGTATTACCTCAATCTGCTGAAGAATTTTTGTAGTGATTTTTTTGCTTGTGAATTCATCTGGTGGAAAATTAAACTGAAGCTGTTCATCTCCTTCTGAAATTATTAGCAGAATATATTATTTCATGTTTCCTTTGGGAATACTTTTAGGGAAAAATTTTACTGTACTTCGCCTACCTTCCTGAGATGTTCGAGCTGAATAAGGGTCACTTGCAACAATGTACAAAATACGAAGCAACTGTAAAACATCTTCTACCCCACAGGAATTCTGTCCACTGCCAGCTTTGGCTTGAGGCTGTTCTTTTGTTGAACTGAGAATGTCAGAGTTTTGAAGTGTTGAAATAGTTCCCTGGCTCAAACTAGATTTTGATCCGTGCTCACAAAAATCCTGTATGAATAAAAAGGAGAAAATAAGTACAAAGTAAGTTGTGTTAGAACTGTATATTGATTATTTTGTAATTTTAGAGTGAGAAAAAAAATGCAAGCATGACTTTGTGTAATCCAAATTATTATTAAATTATTCACGCTTAGAATACTGTTAGGCACTATATTAATAGTATTATGCTACTCCACCTATTCAAAAGATTTGAGATAGTAAACACTAAACATGACAGTAGCATAGGAACATATTTAATCAAAGAACATTTCCATTAGTCACATATCATATCCCTCTATCAGGATTCCTAACTCGATGCACAAAAGAAAAAAGCACAGACATTTCCCAAACCAATACTTTTAGATGCGGACATATACCTTGTATGCAGCTATTAGCTGGGAACAATTTCTGTTTTTCCTAATGCTTTTATTAGTGCCGGTTAATTTCCAGTGGCGCAGAAAGGCTGAATCCGCATTCTTCTGCAGGTAGGTTATCAAGTCATTCTTTGGTAATTCATCAGTGCCAAGGTACTGTTCCACATGCTCTATTGACCAGCAACCCTACAACAGGAACCACCAAATGTTGGTCTTTCCTGATTGTAAAGTCTGAAAGATTTCACATGCACTACACATATTTCTTTAAGGAACATGCATTCACAAACATTCGCCAAGTAACAGAACTAAGTTAGTGTAGGTTTTTTAAGCTGCGTTTTTTTAAAGTGCACAAAATGCACAAAAACCTGCTGCAGTCATATAATTACGAAGGGTTAAAATGTATCTTACCATTTTTCCATTATCTTTCTCTTTATCAGAATCCTTCATTTCTCTGTACACAATTCTAAATGGTTAAAAAAATGATTAGAGTTACTTATGTACTTGGAGCAGCTTTCCACAGGTGAGGAAGATAATTTCTAGTTATGCAATACAGAGTATGAATCTTTGGAAATACTTATATTATTTTCTGCTAACATTCTGTATGTTAATAATCTTTGACATACTTTGCTTGCCATACATGACATGCATGTACTGGCAAAACTCCTATTATAACTTATTGTAAGAACAGAGCTGTTGGTTCACCACTATTGGATCTTGTACAAAAATCAAAGAAACTATACAAATAATGAATTATTGACCAATTCAGGGTCAACTTTAATTTTAGTGCAGCAAGAGGATCATTTTATGTTAAGAATTGTTCAATCAACAGACATCTATAATGTGTAAAAAAATTAAGAACCATAATACTGAAGAAGTTAGGCAGGAAATAAGAAAGTAGGGCAGTGTCAGGATCCAAACAGTGTTGATGTACCATCATTTTTCACAAGATCCAGCAGCAGTAGCAGAACCCTGAAGACTGATTGCAAGACATTAGTAGTTCTTTATATAAATTTTAAGTACTGTGTCTTATATTACTATCTCAGGTACATTTAGGCCGGTTACAGACCGGCACTTTAGTGCGTGACGAGGACACACTAGGGTTACAAAAGGGCGGTGCTTCCGCACTAAACGGCGGCGGCCCTTCCATACGGCCGCCGCTGTGAGGACGTCATGGCCGCGCCGCCTCTAGACGGGGCGGCGCGGACGTGACATCCTTGCTCTGTGCCAGGGCGCTTAGTGCGCCCTGAACATGGAGCAGGAAGGAGCCCCGTTTCGGAGCTCCTTCCTGGTTTAGTCCGCTGGGCGCAGCCTTCACAGCTGCGCCCAGCGGACTAAAAGAGAAAGGGGCCAAGTGGCCCCTTTCTCCTTCTCCCCGCCGCCGCGGGGTGTCCTTGGGGCTTGAAGCCCCAGGGACACCCCTTTTCAGGCTGCGGGGAAGCGGCGTTTTGCTGCTTCCCCGCAGCCTGAAAAGCGGCGGATAGGGGCCTCAGCAGCTGCCGCTCTACACGCTGAGGCCCTGATACACTGGGGAAAGGGGCGGGTGCAGACCGCCCCAAATGAGCGGTCTATAACCCGCCTTATTCAGGCAGAAGCCCCACTACACTCAATGGAAGTTACTCCCTGTAAATGCACATAGAATTAAAGCCTCAACTGCTTTAAATTCACAACGAAATTTTAGAATTCTTACGTGTATGTTGGTTCCCAAATTCGTCTAAGTTTGTCAGACTTCACATTGCCATTGCAGGAAAGTTGTAATAATTTTTGTACATAATAAAAGATTGTGGATCGGAAATTTGTTAGCGGTAGTTCAACTTCACGAGATGTACCAAGGCCTGTAACTTTCAAGGTAAGTGCTAAACGTGGTGATGGCGTACACTCAACTTCTTCCAGAAGTTCTGAATGAGGTGTTCCTGTAACCGATGGTGAATTAATATAATATGATAAATGTCGATTTTCTGCAGCACTTTTCATTTACATATTTACTATATAATTTTTGAACACTGAAGACAACCTGAAGACAAATGTATATATAGTAAAGGACTTTGTAGTTTTATGTTGCAATTCATGTTCGAGCTTACCGTTGTACAATCTCTGACACAAATCAATTTTCCTCAGCTTCTAGCCAGAATTATTCTTCTCCATAATGTGTTCACTTTGGGACCAAACTCCATCCTCTTTGCAGAGGAATGGAAGGAGGTAAGTTGAAAGAATGGTTCACTTCATGTTTCAGCCACCAAACCAGTTGTTAAAGGTTGAAGGAGAAAAAAATCTCAGGCTGGCACCCTGTTAATGATTTACAATGATGTATGTCCAATTTAGCTATTTTATATTTGGACTTTGTGAAGGCTGGAATTGCCTACCAGCCTTCGGAAATGACCAAATGAAGGAGAGCCTTGGGAGCCGATAAAGTGTGTGGTATGCCCCTTTAGCCAGTTGCAGAACAGGTACATCATCCAACATGACCTATGGGGGTCCTCTGAAGGTTCTCAGTGGATGATGTCATTGTCCTAAGCCTATGTATTGGAACATAACCAGACATTTCTTCACCTGCTTTCCATCAGGCACTAACTGCAATGCGGGGCTCCTGGTGAAAAGGTGGCTTTTGGGGGAGGTGAGGAGGGATAGTTTCAAATACAGAAATTTTACATTACTTTTCCATGATGAAGGAACTACCTTCCTTCATGATGAAGGAACTACCTTGACAATATGTAAGTTCAACATACTAATGTAGTAAACCAAGTAGCCAGCCTACCCAGGAAGCAACCTAGGAATTGGCAATGAAGGAATATTGACTCTCCCTCTGAGGTAGTTGCCACTATATCATACTGCCTTTCTTCCCATTCTGGTTTTTATTGTGTATTACTCTGGCATGTTAATATATTTGTGCACATGTATGGAGAGCCAGCTTGGTGTGGTTGTTTGAATGTTGAACTGCGATGCTGGAGACCAGGGTTTGATTCCCTGCTAGGCTATGTAACCCACTGGGTGACCCTGGGCAACTTACATGCTCTCAACTTCAGGGGAAGGCAATGGCAAACCTCCTCTGAACAAATTTTGCCAAGAAAATCCCATGATAGCCTTACGGTTGCCATAAACTGGAAATGACTTGAAGACTCATAACAACAAAAACAAAAGCGCCTGCACATATTTTTCAACTTGCTATTGAATATACCTGGTGGAGGAATTTCAAGATCAGTGGTCTGCTGGACATTAGTACGGCCAGGTCTAGGATCAAAGGCAGGAACTAAAGCAGAAAATTGCCGCTTGAGGACATAATCATCATCCCATGTTCTTCTACGACCTCCTTTTGTTTCATACTCTTCTTCTTCCTATCAGCAAAAATAATTATACAGGAAAATTTGGCTTTAAAAGTTTACACATAGGATAGGGATATAGAAAAGTATGTGCTAGATAGATAAGACACCACAAAAACACTTTTAACAGCTGTATTTAAAAATAAGTATAGAAATCAAACCTACGAGCCACTGTACATTTTATTCTTCTCCCCTCAAAATTCTTGCATTGACATTATCCTTTATAAGGTAAAGCTTAATTCTGGCTGATGTGATGGGAGTTCTCTATAGGATTTAGCTAACAACTTTATGTTCATCCATTTTAAATAAATGAACACAGCACCAACAGATTACATATACAGTTACTTTCACATGTAAGCATAACACAAATACAAGTCAGTGATTAGCACTAACCAGACAGATTATTGTTATAGGAGATAAGATGTGAATTAGGCAATCTACTTCGTTTACAGATGTGAAGAGCCACATCAATCTTTTCTGTGGTGGCACACCGCTTGTGGAATTCCCTCCCCCAAGGCTCAAATCATATTTTGGTACCAAGTTAAAACTTGGCTTTTTATTATAGCTTTTGGATTTCATCCAGGCTGTACATATTTTATGGTTATATTATTCAGGATTGTTTTAACTAGTTTTAAATTGACTATTTTTATTGAGATACTTAATATATGTTTAATCTTTTAAAACTTTTCTAATTATTTATTGTTTTAAATTTATTTTATTGGAAGCCACAATTAAAGCTTCAGACAAAGGGCAGGATGCAAATATTTTCAGAAATATAAATAAATACACCCCTCCCAACTTTGGTGAAAGTAAGGGAGAAGAACTTGATGAAATATTTTTGTGTTTAGTAATGAGTGAAATTAAGACAAGGTGCTCTTTGCTCAAAATGATAGGAACTGTGTAATATGAAGAAATGCAAGTAAAATAGTCAACAGGTTTTTTTTTATTTGTATGTGTGTTCATGTGTCAGGTTTCCAATTTCAAAAGTTAATGTTTGTCTCTTTAGATTCTTAAACTCTCAAACTTAATCATAGAATCATAGAGTTGGAAGAGACCACTAGGGCCATCCAGTCCAACCCCCTGCCATGCAGGAAATCCAAATCAAAGCATCCCTGACAGATGGCCATCCAGCCTCTGTTTAAAGACCTCCAAGGAAGGAGACTCTATCACCCTCCGAGGGAGTGCATTCCACTGTCGAACAGCCCTTACTGTCAGGAAGTTCCTCCTAATGTTCAGGTGGAATCTCTTTTCCTGTAGCTTGCATCCATTGCTCCGGGTCCTGTTTTCTGGAGCAGCAGAAAACAAGCTTGCTCCCTCTTCAACATGACATCCTTTCAAATATTTAAACAGGGCTATCATATCGCCTCTTAACCTTCTTTTCTCCAGGCGAAACATCCCCAGCTCCCTAAGTCGTTCCTCATAGGGCATGGTTTCCAGACCCTTCACCATTTTTGTCGCCCTCCTTTGGACACGCTCCAGTTTCTCAATGTCCTTTCTGAATTGTGGTGCCCAGAACTGGACACAATATTCTAGGTGGGGCCTGACCAGAGCAGAATACAGTGGCACTATTACTTCTCTTGATCTAGACACTATACTTCTATTGATGCAGCCTAAAATAGCATTGGCCTTTTTAGCTGCCGCATCACACTGTTCACTCATGTTCAACTTGTGGTCTACTTGGACTCCTAGATCCCTTTCACACGTAGTTTCATTCAGCCAGGTGTCACCCATCCTATATCTGTGCATTTTATTTTTCCGCCCTAAGTGCAATACCTTACATTTCTCCGTGTTGAATTTCATTTTGTTAGCTTTGGCCCAGCTTTCTAGTCTATTCAGGTCATTTTGAATCTTGATCCTGTCCTCTGGGGTATTAGCTATTCCCCCTAATTTGGTGTCATCTGCAAATTTGATAAGTATGCTCCCAATTCTGTCATCCAGGTCATTGATAAAGATGCTGAATAGCACCGGGCCCAGGACAGAGCCCTGTGGGACCCCACTGGTCACTTCTCTCCAGGATGAAAAGGAGCCATTGTTGAGCACCCTTTGGGTTCGGCCGGTCAACCAATTACAGATCCATGTAACAGTTCCTTTGTCTAGCCCACATTTTACAAGCTTGTTTGCAAGAATGTCATGGGGAACCTTGTCAAAGGCCTTAGTGAAATCAAGATATACTATATCCACAGCATTCCCTTCATCTACCAAGCTGGTAATTTTATCAAAGAAGGAGATTAGGTTTGTCTGGCATGACTTGTTTCTCTGAAACCCATGTTGACTTTTTGTGATTATGGCATTGCCTTCTAGATGTTCACAGACTCTCTGTTTAATGATCTGCTCCATAATCTTTCCTAGTACTGATGTCAGACTAACTGGACGATAATTGTTGGGATCCTCTTTTTTCCCCTTTTTGAAGATGGGGACAACGTTTGCCCTCCGCCAGTCTGCTGGGATCTCTCCTGTTTTGCAGGAGTTTTCAAAGATTATTGCCAATGGCTCTGATATTACTTTTGCCAGTTCTTTTAATACCCTTGGATGGAGTTCATCTGGTCCCGGAGACTTAAATTAATTTAGATTAATAAGGTGTTCCTCTACTATCTCTTTACTTATTCTGTGCTGAAATTCCCCTATTTTGTCCTCTGCTCCATTATCCTCAGGTTGAGCACCCTTTGCCTTTTCTGAGAAGACTGTGGCAAAGAAGGTGTTGAGTAATTCTGCCTTTTCTCTGTCTTCTGTTAGCATTTTGCCATCTTCTCCACGCCGTGGCCCTACCGTTTCCTTCTTCTTCCTTTTGCTGCGGACATATCCAAAAAAGCACTTTTTATTGTTCTTAACCTCTCTAGCAAGCCTGAGTTCATTCTGCGCTTTAGCTTTTCTGACTTTACCCCTACACATGCCAGCTATTTCTTTGAATTCCTTTTTTGTGATTTCCCCCTTTTTCCATTTCTTATACATGTTCCGTTTCAAACTCAGCTCAGTTGAAAGTTCCTTAGTCATCCATCCTGGTTTCTTGAGACACCTCCCGTTTTTCTTTCTCACTGGAACTGTTTGAAATTGTGCCTTCAGTATCTCCCTTTTGAGAAAGTCCCATCCGTCCTGAACTCCTTTATCTTTTAGTATTTCTGACCATGGAATCGCCCTCAATACTTCTCTAAGTTTACTGAAATCCGCTCTCCTAAAGTCTAGGATGCGTGTCTGACTATGCCTGGCTTCTCCTTTCCACTGTATTACAAACTCCAGGAGAACATGGTCACTTCCACCTAATGATCCCACCACTTGCACCCCATTAACCAAGTCATCCTTGTTGGTTAGGATCAGATCTAAAATAGCTGACCCCCTTGTTGCCTCTTCCACCTTTTGGACCATGAAATTGTCTTCCAGGCAAGTGAGGAATTTGTTAGACCTTGAGGATTTTGCTGAGTTTGACTTCCAGCAAATATCAGGATAGTTGAAGTCGCCCATCACTACTACATCTCTCTTTTCTGACTGTGTGGTCATCTGTTCTAGAAAGATATCATCTAATTCCTCAGTCTGACTTGGGGGTCTGTAGTAGACTCCCACCGTAACATCCTTGTTGTTTTTCTCCCCTTTGATTCTTATCCAGATGCTCTCCACCTGGCTTCCATGACTGATGTCCAGGATCTCTTTACTGGTGTAAATATCTCTGACATATAGTGCTATTCCTCCTCCTTTCCTTTTTGGCCTATTTCTCTTAATAAGGTTATACCCCTCTATTTCCACATTCCAATCATGAGACTCATCCCACCAGGTTTCAGTGATGCCTATTATATCATATTTGCTTTGTTGTACTAGGAGTTCGAGTTCATCTTGCTTATTTCCCATGCTCTGTGCATTAGTGTAGAGACATCGCAGACCTTGGTTCCCTTTTACTTGCTGCCTGTGCAAGTTTTTTTGCCTCCCACTGTTGGGTCCTTGCACTGTTTGCCAGTTTAATAATTCTCACAACCCTCTAGCAAAGGAGTGTTCAGTAAAAAGTACCATGTCTGAATGGGAAATCTTTGTTTTTATTTTTAAATTTGCTTCCTGGCAACTGAGCTGGAAGATTTGAAGTTAGAAGCTGGGTAAGTCTGGTTAGTCCCAGCCAATAATAGCTTTTCAATATTTTAAAGGTAGGACTATGAGGTATATCTGGGAAAGTGATAGGATAATGGAAAAAATGAAATAGAATTAAGGCAGTCAGAGAAACAGTGACAGTGAGTTAGGAAGAGAGGAACTGATCTGAACAGGGTTTTTGGAACAGGGAACATGAAAAAGTTAAGGCATTTAATTTAAATACTTAACTTAATTGGTACATATTAATAATAACAACATAAGTCTAGAAACAGTTCTGCTGAAGTCCAGAAACAGTTCTGCTGAAAACAACCAACCAAAAAAGAAGACAAAATTTCAGAACAGTTCCATCACCCTCATGCTGTTCTCAAGATAGCCACCTACTCCACAAGTGTTCATCTGCTTCTTTTCCCACAATTTTCTCTCCCAGTTTAATTTGTCTAGATTTCACTGGTGTTTTCTTCAAATTCTTAGTAGCAATCAAAATTTTCCCTCCATGTTGGATTAGAAATTTACTGTATATACTCATATATATAAGTCTAGAAATTTTAGTCAAAAAATTAATCCCCCCAAATGTGAGTTGACTTATCTACGGGTCAATGTAAGTATTGTTCTTTCATCCCCTGGTGAAAGGCAAGAGTGTAATCTGTTCTGGAAGCACTAACCCCGCACCCACCCTCTCATCCATTAAACCTTTAGGGTAAGCACAGATAGTTATGCCTAATGGGATTTTGTAAATCCTTTGACATTGTTTTCCTTGTTTCATCCTTTAGATTCTTTGTTACATGCCCTAAGTTTTATCCTCAACTTACCCACAGGTGATCTCAAAATCCATACTTTTGGTTCCAAAATCTGCCCTCAACTTACGTATGAGTTCAACTTATAGTCAAGAATATACCGTAAAATATACAGGAATATTTAATGCTCTTCTCAATACACAGGTAGATGGTTCAGAACCCCCTCTTGTTTAGCAAGCATATATTTAGTTCTAACTCTGCAGATTTGTCTAATTATTGTTTTGATCCCTGTCTTTCATCCTTTGTTCCCCTAATTATTGTTGCTCATATTATTTAATGGTGGTGCTGTGTACACAGCCAGCCAGTGTAAACACATCAGCACATCCACATGGATGTGCTGCCACTGAATAAATAGATGTGATAATCTACAGATGATCAGATCCACAGATTCTCAGTCTGATGATACAAAGAGTACATTGAATCTTATGTGACCATTACTCTTTCCAGTCAGCCCCACTTTAACATGGGATAGGCTCACTATATTGCTTACATAAAATTATGGCTTTTATATTTTCAAATTTCATGGATATGGCAAATGGGGCAATATTATATGCTCTAAGGCATTTTATATGTTGCAAAAGCAGTAAAATAAACAGTAGAACACACATTGGGTTTGGAAGAGAAATAAATAGTGAAGTAAAGCCAGTAGAATGACGCTGAAAAGATAGCTGACAGATCTACTATAAAAATTGATCCAATTTTAATGTTTTTTTACACTGGTCTACAAGTTACTTATGCCACAATTGTAATTCTCCAAAGTTCATGAGGCTGAAAAATTGTTTGAGATGGCCCAGACACAGAAACAAGCACATACTTCTCAATATGGTTTGTTAAAAAGTATAAACATGCACTGTACCATAACTTCTTCATATTCTTGATCTTCTTGATTGTCATCTTCATTTTCATCATCTTCCTCATCTGGCTCAGGTAGGTCTTCATCATCATCTAACTCTGCCAAGAGAGTACTAGCCCGACAGCTATCAAGAAAATCTACACAGAAAATGGGGAAAAAAGACTTAATAAATTGTTTTTAAAGGAAAGAAAACATGACAGAAAGAGGAAGTGATTCTATAAATTCAGAACAGGAAAAGGAAAAAGAAGTACAACTTCAGAGTGATGATCAAGACAGGAAAGAAACCTATTTAAGAAATTATGAAAACAAAGCTGAAAAGGAAGGGAAACACTGAAATTTGAACAGAAAACTATTTGTATTAAGTACAACATCCAGACAGATTCCATTTTTGGATACATCACATCTGTGAAAATGAACAAAAATTTAGAAGTAGTACTTACCGTTAACAGTCATTCTGGGAGTGCAGGGGGAGAAATCCACAATGATGTGGATTGATCACCCCTGTCATCCTCAGAATTTACTATTTAACACCAATTATATTTACAAGGTACGTTCTTTGAATTTGTTAACTCGGTATATTTTCAAAAAACTTACTGATGTCTTTAATACTAGCAAATTATTTCTCGGAGAAAATTGTTGAATATTTTTCATTGCTGTATTTCCAACTGCTGTTATTCCAACTGAAATCAAATCCAACTGAAATGTTTCTACTCCATTGGTGGAAAACAACTGGATTTAACAACTGGAATACCAGTCTAAGACTACATGTGTAAAACCATAGAGGAAACTATCAGCACATTCAAACCTATTTTATTGGTATTTCAAGTAAGTTTTAATATTAAAGCTAAACTACCATCTACTGAACACACATTTCCACTGTTTACACCAGAAGTTTTTTTTTTATTAAAAACAAGGATAAATGTATATGTTACTTTTCAACACTCAGGGAGTTAGTGTGTTTCAGCACAATAGCTTACAACAAAATAGTTTGGATGACACAATTTACTCATAATTTTTGCCTCATTCAGAAAACAGAATTCCAATTTCTGATTTCCTTCAGACTATTAAGTCACCCAAGGATGAGATATACTGTATATACTCAACTGTAAGTCGACCATGTAGAAGTTGAAGGAAGGTATTAGGGCCAAAATCATGGATTTTGGCATGACCTGTGGATAAATTGAGCGTAAAACTTAGGGGCATGTAACAAAGGATGTAAAGGACGAAGCAAAAGGAAAACACCATTTCCCTCCCTCCTTCTTCCTCTCTGTACTTCTCCTGACCACCAAACACCACTTCCCTGGTGCTAGAGAAGAAGATTTTAACATCCAATTGAGAAGGGAAGAGAAGTGGAGGGAAACGGGGTATTCTGTGGTCAGAGAGAACCAGAGGAGGAGGAGGATGGGAAGGGAAGGTTTTTAACATCTGATTTTGAAGGGAATCGTCTCTTTCACATGCAGACACACAGTCCCTGGGACATTGGAACGGAGCTTCTATCAGGACCGTTCTGAGCAGTATTACTGTAATAACCCATATATAGGTTTACCCAGGATTTTAGGGTCAATTTTTGGGCATACATTTTTCGACTTATAGTACATGCAGTACTCTCATTTTCTCTCAAATTGCCATCTCCTCTCCTCCTTAGAATAAGCTGGTGGAGACCAGCAGTAAAGCCTCAAGACAGTATCCTTTAGACAGTATCTTCCATTTGTTTTAGGTTTCCCTACTTTTCCCTTCTGTCTTCTTTCTCTTGGGCTCCTCCTTTCCACAGGATATTAAGTTAAGGAAGACATGTTGCTGATCCCTGCTTAAATGTGAAAAGAATCCTACATTTTTATTTTGGAAACTGCCGGTATTCTATGTGCCATGTGACAAATACAGCACATATATTATGTTGCATCCATATGAGAGAAGAAGCAATCGGTGGAAACGTTCCACATAGACATTTATTTTCCGTTTTATTGCTTTAAACGTATACATACAAGTTTTCTACACAGAAGTAATGTCCACAGAGGAAGTTGCCAAACATTAAACAATCCAAATTCCAATATAGCATAGTTCCCTGTTTTTTGTAGGATTTCTGTATTTTGTGGTCTTAAAAAGACAATCACATGATCTTCCAAAAATCAGTGGTTCACACAAAAACTGTCTAAATTTGCACAAGTTCTGTCCACTAAGATATTTCATTTCTAAGATTGGTATGGCTCACACAATAGTTTGATAAAGTCATGTCAAAGAGGTGATCTTATCACAGGTGTTTTACATGATGCGTGTTGTCTGTCCTATAAGTAACTGCTCTATGGGCACTTTTAAACAACATATTAATGATGCAAAACTAATCCCCCCCCAAAAAAAAATAGGGAGAAAAAATAAAGCAAAGGAAATCTCAAAGTGACCTTATTAAATGAATAATATACAAATCTGCTCAAGGATGCTCAGATGATTTTATTACACATCACTTCCTAAAAAGTAAACTGTGTAACAGCACCAGCATGAAAGCATATTTCAGGTTTACAATGACATGTGAGAGATCCTTATAAAGGCAGATGGAAAGAGATGTATTCTGCTACCTTTTTGGTATTTCAGAATCAATAACTTGTTCTAATTTGCTAAAGCCTTCATGATACTTTTGTTCTTGGCACTCACTGGGTTTCATTGTAGAGATCTTACATGAAATTCATGGACCCCACACAGTAAGTGTTCTGAAATGGTGCTTTCAACCATCCACATGCAGTATCCTGAAATACTTGTAATGTACTTCTGAAATGTCCATTTTAAAGTACAGGTGCTTTTTGAATTTAGAATTTTGACAACAACCTCCATACAGATATAATCCCTAACCCTAACATGCTCCTCCAAGCACACCCAAACCTTTCTATACAGTCCATCAGTCCTCAAGGGTACAAAGGGCAGCAAATACATGACGTGCAAGAAATGCATGGATTCTGTACAAATATTTACCATAGATTTTACAATATTCATATACAGATATTTCCATTTTAGAATAAAAATACTATACTGTAAATGTAAAAATTTGAAAATAGTGTGTGAAGAGGTGAAATATATGGGAACACTGACATGAGGCCTAGGTACTTTGCTTGGGAAGTCTTGATGTAACTAGTAACAGGGTAAACAGCTCAATTGTTTGATATGCTTTAGTAAATGAAATTACTGAGAAATCTAAAACAAAAATAGGCAAAGGAAAATCATTAATGGGAAATCTTCTTATGGTCATTTAAAAGTGAAACTTACCATATAAAGAATATTCTGCTTCCTGACCTGTATCGCTCTCACTAGATGTTGATGTTAGGCTAGTAGTTAGAGTGTTACTAAGTGACTGACCAACAGATAAAACTGTAGTTGCTGTGGCTACATTGCTGCTGCTAGTAACACTGGATGTAGACATGGTCACAGTTGATGTGGTACCAGTTGTAGTCAGATTAGGAAAACTTTGGGCACCCATTAGAGGAGAAGCTATAGATAAAGATATGGTAAGATAAAATAAATGATCCGAAGTAGTACAATTTACATTAATGAGTGTTGTGTTTTAAGCGAATATATATATATATATATATAAAATAAGAAGTCACTGAATCTATTGTATTTTTCATTGCAGGATTACATGTACATGACAGTAGGGGTGTGAAATAAAAGAAAACAACCAATTAAGTATAGGAATGAGAGTGGTTGTTTTGAAGTAGACCACAGGTCATTTTGAATAAGTCTGATTATAATATACCTACATTCCATTCTATGAAATTCATAAAAATAGTTATTATAGATGTACAAGCAGATTATAATTTTTCCTTTTCTCTGTTGGCTTTGAGAGTGTCTAACAGCTACCTCAAGCAATGTCTTTTAAGAACAAAACAATGCCTTCCATTGGTTTGTTCAGATATAAATGTCAAACCACATTTTACCCAAGCTGATGCCCACTTGTGAACGAAGGCTTGCTAAACTGGTTTAGTTCAAAACAAACTATTATCGGGCATTAAATATGAACTTTCTCATAAATAATGTTTACTACTGTTAAAGCATTCCACTTTAATTATTTTCTTAATGGTGAGAAAAAATAAATACAGTAGTTACACATTTACCAAAGAAATTGTAGAGGTTACAAGCCTACAGCTGATTTCATCCTTTAAGAATAAAAAATTATTAGATCAAGTAAGTTAGTTTGGGTAAGTAATCATATTGTGACACATCTCTAAGAGAAAATGTACTGCTTCTAAATTCTCCAAAATGCTAACAACAGCCCTCCCTCCAATAATAAAAAAAAATAAGGAAAACAGCATTCTTTAAAAAAAATCAAGAATCACAGGCTGCAGTTTATAGAGTCTGGTGTACACAATCCTTTCTATTATTTCCCATGATAAATGAAAAGACCTTAAGCACTGCACCTAGCAGGCACTGCTTATTTCATTTAAAAAATTAAGATAAAGTAGCTTAGCTTGCACAACTGTATCTTCTGCCACATATAGACTATAGCTAACGTGAGATATAAACAGTCAACTCAACATTATCTTATTCCAGGGTAAAAATCGGATATATGCAGGCCTATGAAAAAATGGGGGGGGGGACTAGGGGGAGCCTCCCCTGCATTTTATTACTAAGCCCTTTTCCCTAGAAAAATTGAGCAAAAGGGATTGTGGAATGTTTGCTTTTGAACAATGACTAAAATGTTTAACATAAGGAGTTCTTATGTTTATTCCTATAAAATTATTTCTAAAATCTATGGAACAAGAATATATTTGTATAAGACTATGAACCCTATCAGATCACTGGAATTCCCTGATTATGGTTTGCTATTCTGTGTAAGTGCCATTCCAAAAAAGAGAAGATAAAAGCGGGAAAAAAGAGGTTCCTTTACAGCTTAGGTGTTTCTTACAGTTCAGCATCTTGTAGCTCCATTTGTAACAAAATAAATCAATAAAATAAAACAAAAATAAAAATGTAAGGAGGAAATTCAATTTGGTAACTATTACGTTTGCACTACACACAAATATACATAATTTATGTTCCTAAAGTACCAAGGTGACTGTAGAGCCTGCAAAAAGGTGTTAAAATCCCATCCCTCCCCCCACCCCATTTGTTATTAAAAAAATCAGTATTTTTCCTGAACCGCCCACCCAATGTCCCCCCCACCCTTTATGGCCTCCACATTTCTGGAAATGTTATATCTCTACTAAAAATAGCAACAGCATATGCTTGGTAAAGCAAAAATCACTTTTGTCTGAATTTTTGTAGTTTTTGTCTTATAGGAAGAAACTGCAATAAAAGCACGTATAAAGTCATGTACAAATAAATGTCATCTAATTACTTCATCTTATGGTTGTGCTACTCATTTGTAAAAAAGCCCAACATAAATGGTAGAACAATTTAAAGACAATTTTAAACTTTTCACACACTCCAATTATTCAGTGACTGACAACTGACCAATGTAAAAAACTTTATAATACTTTGGGGAAGAATCAGGATATAAGAATTACATAGTTTCCAAATCAGATCATGTTCATGCATAGCCTAACATTCTAAGCACATGTCAATGAGACATGCATGCATTTTTGGAGACTTCAGCAGTGGGCCAGAATTAAAGTTTTAGTTAATTAGTTAATATGTTCAATTAATCCAAAGGGATTACAGGTCTGTAATAAGTAAATTACACTTGGCTGCTATGGTAGTTTGATACACACACACACACACACACACACACACATACATGCTGTATTTCCCTCTAAAATCACATGCTGGGTATGTGGAGCAAGTGGCAGTCTGTCTCTACAAACCTCTTTCCAGTCTAGTGGCACAGGTTGAGTCTCCTTTATGTGAAATTCTGTAATCCGAAATATTCCAAAAACTTTTTTTCATGAGTTGCTGAGATAGTGTACTTTCTGATGGTTCAGTGCATATAAACTATGCTTCATATTTAAAATATTGCATATAATTACCTTAAGTTATGTGTACAAAGTGTATATGAAACATAAATGAAGTCTCATCTCCAAGATATCTCATTATGTATGTATATGCAAATACAGGTATTCCAAAATCCCCAAAAGTCTGAAATCCAAAATGCTTCCGAAATTCTAAGCATTTCAAGTAAGGGAGACTCAATTGTTACTTATTTCCCAATATGGCTGTTCAAATCTATCACATTTCAAGATGGCCAAGCCAACACCTTTCCTTCCCCGTTTCATAGAAACTGCATGTTAAACAAAAACTACTTTTACTTACTTGCAGTGCTCATGACATTTCTTCCCAATGTATTAGTGTTGTTATCACTGCTACTTCGGCTCAAATTCATGTTGTTAGTAGCATTGGTGCGAGCTATGTTCGCCACTCTTCGGACAAAGGATTCCAAACTAGAGGTTTCTCGTGACGATAAGTTAGGAACACTTGCACTAGAACTCATTGGAGCTCCAGCAGCCAGAAGTGAACTCACTGAAAGTCTGTTACTTGCTGATGAACTAAGGGGTCTCTGGGAAGTGGCTTCTTTATTAGTTAGTTCAGATACCGAACTAACATCTGGAGAGCTCACACTAACAATTCCCATGGATATAGCATTGGACTCCCCAGTTGCACGTATGGAGTTGTCAGGTCCTAGCTTTCTTTCAACATTTTCGTTTCCCACATCTGCTGTTAAGGTGCTGGTACTTGCACTGGATGCCGACCCTACTTCAGTTTGAGGCATGCTATCAGCAGAGGAAAGTACAACAATTGGCTCATGGATGTCAGTGCCTGAAACTATATTTTGTTCCATTACATTTTCAGATCTCCGCTCCATTTTGGTCGACCCCAAGCTGATGTCGCTGCTACTGGCCACGCTACACACAGAACTGCTACTTCCTTTTCTACTTGAAGAGCCTGCAGCAGCAGTCATCTTGTCTGGACAGTTGTTTTTCACCAAGCTGCTCCATGACTGCGTTGTGCCTGAAACAGTGGATGAAACAGGTTTGGGTGATGCCGCTGAATCAGGGTCGTACCCTGGGGCAAGCTTGAGGTCAAATTTTCCTTCTGCGCCCATACGGTAAGAGTTAGAGCCACCAGCATCCCAGGTGACATCAATCCAGCCTAGAAAGGGACAGGAGTTTGTGAGACCCAGCAGAAAGCAGACAGGAGCGTGTCAGACATTAGCTCCACAATATGGGATCAGCTTCTCATTGGGCCGCTACTCTAAATTTCGGAATTATTTAAAGGCTTTAAAGCCAAACCAAATAAAAAGTGAAATTTTAAAAATAAAGACTATAGGATGTGTTGAATTCAACTGGCAGGTTTTTACATAGTTCACTTAAGTTCCAAAGAACTAAACACTGAGCTAAAATTTATCAAGAGAGTGGTTATAATAGTCTATTTGACCAAAAACAATCAAGACTCAAATGGTATCTTAAAGCATAACAAATTTTATTTGAACATAAGCTTTTGTGGATAGCAGCCTACCATCTGATGCAAAGAAAGTTGTCACAGTTGGCAGATTATTAAAGACTTGCTTGGAAGGGGAAGATATAATTAAAGTGATGAGAGGGAAAGGCAGTCAATACAAACACTACTAATCATGATTAAATGGTAATGCAGCCATTTTGGCATAGATGAGCTGATTAACAAACACACATGCTGTGAAAAAAAGCTTTTCTCTGTTCATTTCTCAAGAGACAAGAGCTAAACCCTTAAATCAGGGGTGGGCAAAATGTTGTCCTCCTGATGTTGTTGGGCTGCAACCATCAGCCCTAATTAGCGCTAAGCAAAAGTAATCATAAGGGGTGCTGGAAACTGCAACCCAACATCTGAAGGCTGCTTTTTGCTCACTCCTGCTCTTGATGATTGTTTGTAGGTGGAGAACTAACTATTGGGATAAGAGGAAACAAATACAAATGCCCATCTCACTGCATGCGTTAATCAGCTCATCCATGTTAAGACACCTGTATTACTAACCAGATTCTCTTTGTTGTAGATACCATTTAGTTAATTATCATGTGTACTTCTTGTATTTCTATTCCCTCTGAGCTCACTAATTACAATCCTACATGCACAATGCATCTGATGAACAGAACTGCAGTGTACTCAAACTTTCACAAAATGATTAATTTAAGATGTCATAAGATTCTTTGCTACAGTCCACAAAACGTAATTACAGTAATTAATTTTATATTAATAACCAATTACTTTAAAATTTAATTCCCTTAATTGAAAGTACTTCTGAATTAAGTCAAGTACAGATAGATGGACATATAAAAAGTTTTACTGCCATCAAAACAGCTGGTAGCTATTATGTTTTATACAGAATGGTCTTAAGCTACTGTAAAGGAGAAGTTGGCCTGTCTGTTGTTCAACCACAGCAGTGATGAATGTGACCACAGCTGATCCAGAAACCATGGTACCAAGATTTTAAAAAGAGGCTTCTGTTCCAGATTGCAGCCAGGCCGTTTTCCTTACCTTTGCTAAGATGGCACAGGGAAAGAAGAAGAGAAGCGGTGAGGAGACCACATTTGGGCCCAACAAGCATTCTTGCAACTTCTTCCTGCTAGTGGTATGGAGGGCTCTCTGTATGTATTATTTTAATATTGTTTAAAATAACAAGAACCTAACTTTAATTTCAACAAATATGCATAACTTGAACCTAAGTATATATAGGGCTGGTAGATTTCTAGATTTACTGGGTGCTACAAGCAGATAAAAATTCTTGCTTCTGTACTGCTAACTAGGAATCTTCAACTGAAGAGTTCAAGATTGATCACAGAAGAGCACTTGACAAGCTACTGATTTCAATGCCTCCATTTCAGTGTATGTGAAAAAAAGCACATCAAGAAATAAAATAGTAATGTTAACATACCAAGAAGTGGTAAAGCAGAAGATGAGGCATTTTAAGTGGAAAGACTTAGAAGGTAATTTACAGCTGGATTAAAATCCAGTTCTCATTTTTCTGCTGTTTAAATCTCTTCTAATAAGCAGAACTAAGAAGGGTATGTTTCCTCCTCAACCATGCAAGCCCTCAACAGCTGAATTGAGAACTAGGGAGCCCTCCAGAATGGATTTCCAGGTAATATAGGGAGCTGTACAGTAAAGGAAATAGCAAGTCCCAGTGCATCAGTAGACATCCATTGATGAAACATGTATTCTACCCATGTAGCTAAACAGTAGAAGTAGAAAATCACTTCTGGTTCAACTATGATGATACAAATGTAAATTTTATGACTTTTAGGAATTTAAGATCAGCCTCTTAGCATTATGTAATTTGGTTCATATCTAATATTAGGAGAACACCAACTGGATCCCAGTGAAGCTAACAACTAAGAAAACAGTATAGACAACTTGACAAAGGCCAAAGGAAAAAAAGCAAGTTGCAAATGCCAAGCAAGAAGAATTAAAGCAAGTAGACAGAAAGCATTTACGGTGTGAATAAAGGACCAATTATTTATACTGTAACACAATAGGTAATCTATGGAATAAGCATAATTTACATATAATCTTATATGTAATCTTCATTATACACTATAATGTGTAACATGCATCATTTGATAGACATGTACAAATCAAGCATGATTCTTTGTTTGCCCATAACGTACACCATGCTGACTCAAGGAATATTGCTCCAAAGAATAGGAAGGGCATTTTTTCCTGCTTTATAACAGTCTACTTGCCCTAAACATAGGCTTTCTTGAGATATAATTTTTTTTTAAGTACAAGGCAATCTCTCCTCAATTCCAAAACTATTTCCCTGATGAGCTCCTTTCCACCACGTCTTTAGACCTTTTAAAGAAGAATCTCAAAACCTTCTTCTTTTCCCAAGCTTCCTTCCCCCATGAGATGTGACTTTGGTTATTTTCCCCTCTATCTTGGTATCGACTGTGACATGTTTCTGGATTCCTCCACTCAGCTGGCTGAGTATTAGTTTTTTATATGCTGTTTTATATATTGTTTTATTGACTGTACTGATTATTATGTATTTTATATGAATTTTGTACGCCACTTTGATCAAATTGGAAAAGCGGGATAGAAATAAACTTTATTATTAACTTTATTTATTATTACCTGGGTGGGTAGGAAATTAGTAATTCTGTCTTCCTTCTCTATCTGCCCCCACTATTAATTGTTGCAAATGAAGCAAATGACAGCCTTAAGTACTCACCTTCCAACAACTGTAAAGTAGTGGAAGGTTTCCCCTTATTTTCACTTCTCTCCATTGCAAATGCAGGCCATAATTGAACCATTATGTCTTTTTTGGTAGTAATATTAAACATGTTTATTTGTTAACAGATTCCATCACAAACGGTGAAATGTGTTTCCAAAAAATGTGTTCAGGATACAAAACTAATTATATTTAAGAAGCTAAAACAAGCACTGTTTCAGTAGGACTGCTGCGAAAAAGAAATTATGTACTCATGATTTAACATCTAACAGTATAAAACCATAATGTTCTGATTGAGCAATTTTTCATGCAAAGCTACTACAGTACATCCTTTCCTTACACAGGGGATCCATTCCAGACCCCGCTGAATAAGGCAAATACTGCATATGCTCGAGCCCCATTGAAAACAATAGGGCTCGTGCATGTGGTATGGTGCAGCATGGCACACCTGCGGTTTTCAGCGTAAGCTGAAAGCCACATATAATGCAGGCGCACTGTAATTCTTTCCTATGTTCCTCGTGATTTCTTAAATCTTGATTTCCCAAATCACAAAAGTGAATTAAGTAACACTATTCTGAATAACTTGCTAAGTTAAAGAGCTAAGCTAGTTGCTTAAGTATTTGCTCACCATTGTGTAATTCGCCTGTAACAGTGCCTTCTCCCTGTGGACTACCATCTTGATCTCTCCATTTCCAATCAATTCCTCTGATGACACGAGCACCTGGAACCATGTATTTCAAAACCTGAGAACGAACCAGTCTTCTTTGCCTTCGTAGATTAGCCTCTGCTTCTTTAGCTGCTTTTCCTATATACAATTGAAATGGTGGTTTAGTTGAAAAGGCAGTGTAATTAAGCAATTACAACCTGATTCAAAGCATTTCAAGTACAGGTTGAGCTTCCCTTATCCAAAATACTTGGGACCAGAAGTGCTTTGTATTTTGGATTCTTTTGGATTTTTGAATATTTGTGCATACATAATGAAGCATCTTGGAGATGGGACCCAAGTCTTAACATGAAATTCATTTATGTTTCATATAGCTCTTATACACATAGCCTGAAGATAACTTATACATAATGTTTTTAATAAGTTTATGCATGAAATGAAGTTTGTGTGCACTAAACCATCAGAAAAAGCAAAGGTGCTACTATCTCAGCCACCTAATGCAGACAAATTTTTGGATTTTGGAGTATTTCAGATTTTGAAATTCCAGATAAAGGATACTCAACGTGTATCACCAATGCAATCCAATTGACAGGTAAAGCATATGTAACAACAATGACAATATCTGAACTGTAGACAAATCCCATTGTATTTTTGATTGTATACATAAATTCTCGAAAAAGTTCAATTCATGGCATCCATTACTGTCAGTAAGAATTTAAAAATCATTTTATCTCTATTGCTTACCTAACTGATCTTCACATACACCATTCACAGTGCCATAAAGTTCAAATCCAGACAGAGAAAGGTAGTGTGTTTGCCCGCTGGCATTCTTTCCCATTTGTTTAATTCGTACATGTCTCCAGCCTTGCTTCTCATCCTTTGGCGGGTCTAGTGGCCATGTTGATGTTGACCTTTGTATAGTTTTGGGGAAATTGAATGAAAAACATTTAAACATTAAACATTAAAACTATTTCAAAGTGGTATTTCACTGTATATCATGAAATAATGTTCCATTTTAAACTGAAGTTTAGCCAAAAAAGCATATTATTTGCATAGTTCACTTCACAATTAAAGACTAAGCATTCCTGATTCCACAGTCAACAGTCAATTCATAATGGTTTCAGAATGTCCCATATTATACATGGTAAATATCTACAATTACCAACTGGTCAGAAATAAAAATGATCTGTACATAATTAGTAAAACAGAAATATTCAGCAGAACTAAGGCAACCATGTGTTACCAGTACAAAAAGAAAATGATGATGTTTTTATGACATGAATGTTTTAAATGATGCTGTAAACCGCTTTGATCGTCTCGGAAGAGCGGTATATAAATAAAGCATATTATTATTATTATTATTATTATTAAAAGATGGGATAGACATCTGAAATCTATCCCTTGTTTCAGTCCATTCCCCATCCCTCATGATCCAGATTGTGTTGCCATCCCACCCTCTGCTCTGCTAGTGCTTCTGATGAATGCCAGGTCAGTCTGCAATAAAACAGCCACAATCCATGACCTGTTGTGAATGAGCAGGTTGACCTGGTATGTATTACAGCAATAGCAATAGCAAGTACATTTCTATACTGCTTATCAGTGCACTTAAGCACTCCCTAAGAGGTTTACAAAGTGTAAGCTAATTGCCCCCAACAATCTGGGTACTCATTTTAGCAACCTCAGAAGGATGCAAGCATGAGTCAAGTTTGAGCCCTTAGTTGGTATTGAACTTGCAACCTTATGGTTTGTAAGTGAGTAGCTACAGTACAGGAATTTAACCACTGCACCACCAGGGCTCCTTACAGAAACCTGGGTAGATAAAATTTGTAGTGTCAACTTCTTCTAGCTTTGTGCACCTGGGTATTTGGTGCAGCAACAGCCCTGAGATGCCAGGGGAGAAGATGCTGTCATCCATAAGGATTCCATGGCTCTCACAAGGAAGCTCATCTATTCTAGCACTGACTTTGGGGGGCCGTAACTAGTATTGGGCCAGAGACAGATCAGAGATGCTGTTGTATCACACCACCCCTGCCCAGCAGCCTCCTTGCCTAATGTGGCTGAGAGGTGGTGTTGCCTAATGTGGTCTCAGAGGTGGTGTTGGAGAACCTCAGGACTGTAGTTCTGGGGGACCACAACATCCAGGCTGAGGCTGTCCTGACTGGGCCTTGAATGGTGGTTCTTGAGTATGGGAATTGGGTAAGTTACCTGCCCTGGATGAGATTGCACTCCCCCTGAAAAAGCCAGTGCATTTGGGAGTACTTTTAGATCCATCCTTGCCACTGGAAGGAAGGCCAGACAGACTCAGTGGCCCAGAGTGCTTGGGGCCTGCTTTAACATGTCCGCCAGCTACAGCCATTCCTGAATAGGGACAACTTAACCACAGTAGTCCATGCATTGGTAACTTTCTCATTAGGTTTCTGCTAATCACTCTAAGCGGGGCTGCCCTTGAAGATGACCCGGAAATTGCAATTAATGCAAAATGCAACAGCTAGATTGCTCATTGGAATTCAATTCAGTTATTATAAAACACCATTTTTTAAAGAATTGCACTGAATGACAAAATGTTTCTGTTCTGAATACAAGGTGCTAGCAGTAACATTTTAAAGCTCTAAATAGCTTGGGACTTCAATACTTGAAGGAATGTCATTCTCTCTATATATATGTCTGCTTAGCAACTGAGATCTATAGGAGGGGCCCTGGTCTGTGTCCCATCAGTAGGGGAAATACATTGTGGGAGGACATGGGAGAGACCCCTTTCTGCAGGGGCATCCCAGTTCTGGATTTCTCTCCCCCTGGAGGATGAGATGGTGACAACAATGGAATTATGTCGGCAGTTAAAACCTGGCTTTTTATTAAAGCCTTCCGACTAAATTGATTTTAAGTGGGATGCATATGTTTTATGATTCAAGATTGTTTTAACTGGTTTTAAATCATCTGTTTTTAAATTGAGAAGCTATTTAATACTGTACAGTGTGCCCTTGCCTTACACGGGGGATCTGTTCCGGAACCCCCCCCCCACGTAAGGCAAATTCCGTGTATGCTTGAGCCCAACTGAAAACAATGAGGCTCGTGCATGCGGCGTGGCATGCATGCCACATGCGCATGTGCCATTTCCTGATTGTCGCATGGCTTTCAGTGTATGATGTAGGCACACTGTATATTTAATACTGTTTTAAGTTGATTTTATTATAAGCTGCCCTGAGAGCTTCAACTAAAGGGCAAGATATAAATATTTAGATTAATAAATAAATAAAAATTGCATACCCTGGTTCAGTCAGACTGCAGTCATCTACATGCGTATACAGAGTAGTCCAGTTCTGTCCATCCTTGGATACCTGAAAAACCCAATTTCTCAGAGCAGACCGTCCATAGCCACGAGCATGGCGTAATGTATAAGCTGATGGTATAACCCAAAGACCAAGGTCTATAGCAAACCATGCATTTTTATCATCATTAGTATGACAATTTAGAGCAGAACTGTCACGGCTTAAGATGTCTTCCAAACGACCATATGGCAGATTTCTTCCTTCTGAAGATGTAACTACCACTAGCCCATAAGCAGCTGGATTTACCCACTCATATGCTGTTCTGTAACAAATGAAATACAATAAAATGTCACTACTATTAAAAAAGAGCATGAGTTGCAAGAAATGACATAAACTTATTTTTTAAAGTGGGACTTATGTGCCTGTAAGCTATACATTATTAAACGCAATTCAAAACCACAAAACACACATGCATTTTATTTCATAGTAGCTTAAGAACCTATGGTTAACTGAAAACTGGTTTTAAAAATGGAAGCCAACAGCCAAAATAGGTGTAAATATACTTCAAATTCAAAAGTGTAAAAATTTAAAGCCAATATTCCATGAATAAAGCTTTTCCCCCCTAATTATTTTGATAAAAATAAATTTCTGAATGGTTTATTGATTTTAGTGTCTTTGTAAATATACAAAATATTACTTAAAAACCACCATGTTTCATGCAAGAAGCTCTTAGTACTATGTCATACTGGATTTACTAAACTCTTACTTTGCATTTGTTCCAATCCAATAAATAATTCCATTTTCATCAAAATCATGTTGGTGTCTGAAAATAAATGTCTGGCCTTCACGTAGTTTTCGTACAAAAACAAATGATGCTCTGTCAAAGTCATACCACTGCTTTGCCACCTAAAGAAAAAGGTAACAAAAATTTATCACAGAAAAATACACATTTCAGTAAAGAAGGTGTAAAGAGATGTTTGCTCACCATTTTTAGGAGGTATTGTTCTAAAGATTCTACAGTTGCCAAAGGCTCCATTTTCAACATGCGACCTGTTCTGTCAATCAAAGCTGTCTCCCCAGAAGCACGCTCCAAGCGAAACCGTAATCGTCTTGTTAATATCTGAAATGAAAGTTTTAGGCAAAAATATCTTTGATTTACACAGGTTTTGCTCATATTAAATTAATATTACAAACTGTGATCATAAATTTTGAAAAATTGATAAATTGGAAAAACAAGTACATATGACCACTTTGACTAAATTCTACATTCATATAAGGTACCAGTAGAAAGCTCATTCAACTCAAGAGAAGACTATTTCCAAGTCAACCGAAGAGCAGTGCGTTAAAAAGGTAATTCTGACAAAGCTTCTATGTAAGCATGGCTCTTGCTTAAGACATTGTTGAAGCTCTTTTAAATAACATTTTATGGCCCATCATTTGATCCTATGCTACAGACAGCATCTTCCTTATTCAGTCTCCAAGACATAAAGACAGTCATTGAGAGAAGTCTCTCACCATCTCTTCTGAGCATTTATCTTCATGGGCCCTAGATCAAATCAGGCCTGAATCCTCCCTAAAAGCAAAGATGACTTAACTGAGGCTGGAGTACTTTGGCCATGTAATGAGAAGACATGACTCACTAGAAAAGATGATAATGCTTGGTAAGGTGGAGGGAAGTAGGAAAAGAGGAAATGCATTCCAGATTAACAGATTCAATCAGGGAACCCAGAGCTTTGATTCTGCAAGATCTGATTAGGGCTGTTGATGATACAGTGATTTGGAGGTCGACTTGAAGGCAATCAACAACAACTGACATATTTTCTCCTACTTTCTATTCAGTAATACATTGAACTGTAGCTGAATGTTAATTATTAATTATCTAGTTTATTTATTTAGTGAAATCATACCAGATTTCAAAGCAGACAGCATATAAAATCAAAATATGACAAGAAGCTTTTGGTCTTCTACCACAAAAGTGGTAGAAATCAGAATATTCAATATTAGTTCATTCCTAATTGCCAAATATCCTAGTACCCTAATATTCGACACATCAAATGATTTTTCCATTCACTTAATTTATTGGCACAACCTCTCGTGTATCTCCACTGGAACCATTGAATATACATTGACGAAATGCATATCTTTGGATGACAGATGCCTGTTAAAGAAGGAACAAAATTTATCCAAAAATTAGAACACGATTCTATTCTCTCTGTAAATCTGTCTTACATAAAAGTTGCTTTTTGTTCATGTACTGCCCATTGAGGCAGTCAAAGAAATCTATATCCCATGAACAGACCCAAAGCCACATAGAAATGGATTTTGATCATTCATCTCTTACAAAAAATCACATGAGTCAACAGTGTGATGCGGCAGCCAACAAGGCCAATGCGATTTTAGGCTGCATCAATAGAAGTATCGTATCTAGATCCAGGGAAGTAATAGTGCCACTATATTCTGCTCTGGTCAGGCCCCACCTGGAATATTGTGTCCAGTTCTGGGTGCCACAATTCAAAAAGGACATTGAGAAACTGGAGCATGTCCAAAGGAGGGCGACTAAAATGGTGAAAGGTCTGGAAACCTTGCCCTATGAGGAACGACTCAGGGAGCTGGGGATGTTTAGCCTGGAGAAGAGAAGGTTAAGAGGTGATATGACAGCCCTATTTAAATACTTGAAGGGATGTCATATTGAGGAGGGAGCAAACTTGTTTTCTGCTGCTCCAGAGACTAGGACCCGGAGCAATGGATGCAAGCTGCAGGAAAAGAGATTCCACCTCAACATTAGGAGGAATTTCCTGACAGTAAGGGCTGTTCGACAGTGGAACACACTTCCTAGGAGTGTAGTGGAGTCTCCCTCCTTGGAGGTCTTTAAACAGAGGCTGGATGGCCATCTGTCAGGGATGCTTTGATTTGGATTTCCTGCATGGCAGGGGGTTGGACTGGATGGCCCTTGCGGTCTCTTCCAACTCTATGATTCTATGATTCTATGATTCTACCTGAAGCTGACATGCATATTAACAGTTCATGATCATTGCCGCAGTCAGCACCTGGTTTAGTTCTGACCACAAGATAAAGCTTCTCCATCTTCTGTTTCCAATTATGTAGTCTATCAAATTTTTGTATTGGACATCATGTGCACATCCATGTGTATAGTCTCCTCTCTGGTTGTATGAAAAAGGTATTTGTGATTAATAGATTGTTGTCCTCACAAAATTGTATCAGCCATTCTCCTGCTTTATTCCTTCTTCCTGGTCCAAATCTTCCTACTGTTTTTTATTCTTCATTGCTTCCTACTTCAGCATTCCAATTGCCTATTACAGTACTAGCAAGCAATCCTGTTTTGGTATGTTGTCAATTTCTTCCTGGACTCCATTACAGAATCTATTTCTTCTTCCTCCGCTTCTGTGGTTGGCGCATCTACTTTGATTATGGTGATGTTTATTGATATGATTCGATGGAACTTTGAATTATATCATTTGACTGATTTTGCTATGTCTTTCCTTACTATTAACGCTACCTCATTTTTTCTCATCATTTCATGTCCTGAGCAGAACACTATATAGTTATCCAACTCAAAGTGTCCTATTCTTGCCCATTTTAGCTCGTTCACTCCTAATATTGTTATGTTTATGCACTCCATTTCCTTTTTTATTATGTTTAGCTTGCTTCACGCTTCTCACATTCCATGTTCCTATAACATGTGTAGCACAGCTTCAAAACTTCTTTTCACTTTTAATTATGTCTGCTGTATGACTTGCCATAACAGTGTATTCTGTTGTGACCATTCCCATATCTGTATTTGCAATTGTCCTCCATTTAGGCATTTTAGCTCTCTGTTTGTGTCTTAACCCTGCCTTTAGATATGGAGTACTGTATATACTTGACTATAAGTCAACCTCATGTATAGGTCAAGGGCAGGTTTTCGGCCTCAAATTATGAATTTTGATATGACCTGTGGATAAGCCAAGGGTATAATAAATCTATTATTTATTTATTTACGGTATTTATACCCTGTCCTTCAGCCCTAAAGGCTCTCATTTAGTGATGTGTAACAAAGGATCTAAAGAATGAAGCAAAGGAAAACGATGCCAAAGAACTTACAAAATTCCAGCAGACATAACTGTGCTCACACTAAAGTCTGGATGGATGAGACAGCAGAGGGTGGATCAATGCTTCCATGGTGGATTAAGCCTTGCCTTTCATCAGGGGAAGGTTATATATGAGTTAGAGTACAGTACTTACATTTAGCCATGGGTAAGTCAACTCGGGTTTTTTGGATCAATTTTTTGACTAAAATTTCTGGACTTATACATGAGTATATACAGTATATCCTGTCATTATTCATATGCCCATCCCTAAGATATATATCTGTTTTCCTACTCATTAATCTGGCATTCAGCAACAATACATTCAACACAGTCACCAAAGATATTCAAACACTTTGAATCAGTAAACAGTCCTGGAGCATTCAAAGGAGACTATCATTTCCCCTATATCAGGAGTGAACAAACTGTAAGGGTCTTATTCTTCTGCACTCACAAAACTTGGAGGGACAAGGACCAACAGAAGCTACGAGCCTCTCCGGTATGCTATTGGCTAGTCTGTCACACACTGGGACATCTGTCTGCCTCCCTTAAGCTATAAATACTTTCCTTTGGTATATATAAGCCTTTCCTCAAAATAGGAAGTGACTAGAGAAGAAAGTGTAATCTCTTCCTGGTTGATGGAGGGATTGTACAGGCCTAAAAAAGGAAGAGTAGGTGAAAAACACTGGAAATGTGGTGAAATGGCAAGCAGCAGGCCCCCTAAAGGCTGGAAATATTACTAGATATTTCAGGCCCCACTAATTTGATGGACAAGACTAGCAATGATATGTGTGACTTCACCCCAGAGGACAATGTTGTCCCTCAACGCTTGATAGTTGTTCATTCCTATCCTATAGTGATCCAGCTGCCTATCACTGTCATATCTGTGCCTGTTATAATAGCTACTAAATGCTTTCCTCCACCTCACTCTCTTTTCAAAATAAATCTATCACTTGAGCAGAGAAAATTTCCATATTACAGAGATGAAACAAAAAGTGGTACTTCTCATAAGAATAGAAAGAAATATTTTTGATACAAGAGATGTGTGTTCCCCCTTCCCCCAAAAAACAGCAAATGTAGCAATATTCATTTTCAACAGAGTAAGTTGCCACAGCACTGAAAAATTACCTGCAGGTTGTATGCCGATCCTGGTGTATCATACAAGTGTAGAGGTAGACGTTCAATGGATTCTAATACTGCTATCAATTTCCGAATTAATGCAATTGCTGGACGACTATGAACATAAGGAAAATAGGTGTTACAATCTCTAGAAAATAAGATGCTTTGAAAAATGAAATCAAGTTGGAAAAAAACTTCATAGAAAATAGATCTAACCCCCCAAAACCACAGTAGGGCCCTACTTTGGATGAAATGACAAGCAATGGCCTGCTGATAACAAGAATCTGCAAGTCGAATCCCTGGGCTTATGAGCTCCCTTTCTCCTTCATACACCATAGAAAGAAATATAAATGGTCAAAATGCACAATGAACCATGATTTCTCACCATGCCTGAGTACAGAAAACAAATTTATTAGAAACCATGAATGGAAGCTTGGAACTTCCTGTTCCCATGTGCTTTTCCCATCAAATTGGGATTTGCCATTTTGTCTGAATCAGAACCAAGTGTGTCAACTCCTAAGACTTCCAACAGGATAAAAATGTACTTTTTATTATTATAAAACGTTTTCTTGAAAAAAGGGAGTGAGAGGAGGAAAAGGATTTCCTAAAATGGCAATGTTTTAGAAGGTTTGTAAAGGAGATCATGCAATAATCCATATATACTTGTAAGCTGCAGAATGCTGTTGTAAAAATTGGGCAGTTTAAATCACTCTCCTTAAAAGCAGAGATAGGGAAAGTACATCCCCAAGACTAAACAGTTCTATTCCCTTGAAATCTCCCACCAGTCCCTCAAAAATTCCTGATCCACTGCCATTAAAAAAAAAAAGCAGTGCAATTTTGAGGTGTTTAAAATGGCAACCCCTGCCCTGTGTGTGCAAACACACTACATCCCCTGTCAAGTGCACCCCCCTCTGGTTCTCTTTCAAATTAGTGACAACAACAGGGAAAAACAAGGTATTTTGAAACACTTGGCTCGGGCATAGGCCATGGGGAGTGCCGGGGTGGGAAACTATGGGTGCACATTAGTCCACTGCTACTTTAGAGAATTATGTTGTAATTAAATGTTAATCTCTGCTTTAACTGTTAGAATCAAATTATAAAAATAACTGTGTATACATATTCATGTTCAATAAGCACAAAAAGTTTATTATTATTATTATTATTATTATTATTATTATTTATACCCCGCTTGTTACCTTTCATCATCTTCATTTTCACTGAAAGCTGTTTTGAAAACATTTATTCTTTCCACTAACTGACTGCAATCTTGTTTCACATCAAAATCCACATTCTAAGAGAAAAAGGAGGGAAAGCACTATTAAACGGTAGTAAATAGGCTATGAACTTGAATGAATGCTATTTAATTAAGAGAATAATAAGCACTCATATTGACTGTGAATAGGATCCTATACAATGTCTTCATAAAGAGCAAAGTGTATAGGGGATCCTACAGAAGTCCACTATATCTGTGGCGTCCCCATGCTGGTTGTCAATTGGTGCGGGAGATGGGGGGGCCACGGCAGTGGCCAAAAGCTATGCTGGCCTTCTTGGCTTTGCCATGGTATTCACCCTCTTTCCCTGGTGGCACAGTGGTTAAAGCCAGTACTGCAGCCACAAGATTGAGTTTGATCCCAGGGATACAAGTTTCACTCAGCTTTCCATCCTTTTGTAGGTTGGTAAAATAAGTACTCAGCTTGTTAGGGGCAATTATCTTACAGATTGTAAACCACATAGAGAGTGCTGAGTTCACTGATAAGCGGTATAGAAATGTACATGCTATTGCAATTCTCCACTAGTCCTGGGCTTTCTCCCCTGGAAGCAAGCCTGGGGTCAGAGCAGCTGGCAAGGATGACTGTTTGTTTCTCCTATTCCTCTGGCCCTGGGTTTTCTCCCTGAGAGGAAACCCAGGGCTGGAGCGGCTGGCAAGGATGCAGGTGCACCTCTCCTTCCCCAAAGGGGCAGGAAGGCCCAACCAGGTGTCACCCCTCTTCTGGGAACAGTCCGTCCCCCCACCCCCATCCCGTGACACCACTGGACTACAGTGGTACCCCGGGATACGAATGCGCCGCCTTACGAAATTTCCGGGTTACGAAAAAAAATCAATTAAAAAAACTGTTCCGGGTTACGAAGGTTATTTCGGGTTACGAAAGAAATTTTTGGTGCTTTTCGGCGCTTTTTCGCACCAAATCGCGGCTTTCGCTATTAGCGCCTATGGGGTTTCGGCTTGCGAAAGCTTTTCGGGTTACGAAAGCGGCGGCGGAACAAATTAATTTCGTAACCCGGGGTACCTCTGTATATTACTTTCCTCCTGCTTCAAGCAATAAAAGGAACATGCTCAAGAAGAAAGAAACAGCAGAATGACGTTCTCAGAACAGCCCACAGGTACAAATGCTAAAATACACATGTATTTGGATAAACATCCCAAGTAGAAGTGTTACAGCAAATGCTATGAATCCTCCCCACTATCTTTCCAGGGTTAGTGCTTCCTGGTCATCTGCCCAACAGGACATCCAGACAGTACACAAATCTCACCAAATCAATCTCTTATGTTATGGTGTGGTAAAATAATAATCTATGGTAGAAAATAAAATCAAGAATATCTATCACTGTTCTGACCCTCTTGATACTACAGTGCAAAAAGAAGAAGACATTACTTCTAGTCTATGTCTACTGCACTATCTAGAGCCGGAATGGTCAAAGTGTAGCCATAGGCTACATGTGCGGGCTCAAGGATTCCACCACTCAGTATGATCAGTACTACTCCCTACCTTCAAAACATGTACATGTGCATATATCTATATGCATATGTGTATCCCTCACTCTCAGAAACGTCCCTCACTCTCTCTAATGGCCATGGGAAAGCAAGTTTGCAAGCCCTTCCACCATGTTTTACAGACCTGGGGAAGTTCCCTATGACTGCCATTTGGGAGAAGGTGTTAGATTTCAACAACAGATTGTCAAATAATGTAAAAGAACATTTGTTGTCCTATGTATATTAGAAATGGGGGTATGTGGTACACATGTCTTGTCGTGTGCCTTCAAGTCATTTCTAACTTATGGTGACCTTGAGGCAAACCTATAACAGGGTTTTCTTGGCAGGATTTGTTCAGTGGGCTTAACTTTGCCTTCCTCTGAGGCTGAGGGAGTGGGAATTGCCCAAGGTCACTCAGTGAGTTTCCACGGCTCAGCAGAGATTCAAACCTTGTTCTCCAGAGTCATAGTCCAACATTCAAGCCATTACTATGTTGCCTCTCCATACAGATCTTGCAGTTAATATATTAAGGAGAAATCTCTAGTAAAATTTAAACTCTTATTTCTATGCTTCTCTATCCCACCTTTCCTCCAAACTGCTCAGTGTGACCTATACCTCCTTCTGTTATGATAACCATCCTACAAGGTCACTTAAACTGACAGAAAACAACTGTCCCAAGGCTGGCACATGAACTTAATGCCTGGGTGGGGATCTGGAGTCCCATTTCCATATCCTGTGTCACACTGGCTCCGCAGTAAACTTACATTATTCAATACAGTAAGAAGTGCCTGTACCAAGCCACTACTGCACATTTCATATGGCGATATTGTGTTTTCATCCTTCAGTAGGACAATTAAATTTTCCAGAGCAGTCTTCATTAGATCTCGCCAAGTGTTTTCTCCCTCAATGAACTATAAAGGAAGAGATAATGGTGCTTCCATTAACATCACAGCATTTGTTTAAAAAAGAAAGGAAAGGAAAAAGAAAGAAAGAAAGAAAGAAAGAAAGAAAGACTACAAAAACGTTTTTAGCTTTTTTTGTTGTTGAAAACTTTATTTACATATCAGGAAAAGACTGCAGATCTCCCCTTCCCCTAAATGCCTTCCTCTTTCAAAAGCAAGTTTCTATAGTCCATCTCTATGTATAGTCTGTCCATTTCTATTCCTATAGTCCATCTCTATGTTTACCATGGTGCACAGCTATCAGCAGTATAGGTAATAGTTAACACATGGACGTATCTAAATTAATTTGGAGAATTTGTAAGTACCTAACTATGAGTAGCAGTGGGATTTATTTTTAAGTCAGAACCAAGGCAATGTATAATAATAATAATAATAATAATAATAATAATAATAAATTTTATTTGTTTTCCACCTCTCCTCAAGGCTTGAGACATGGTACAACATGTCAAAATATAAAACACAATTTAAAAAAGAAAAGAAAAACAAAACAAAACAAAACACATACAACTAACAGTTAAAATACAATACTATAAAACAGTTAAAATACACCCATATGAGTAAATTCCTTAAAATATACAGATTAATATAAAACACAATTAAAAACTGACTGGGTATGCCTGCTGGAAGAAATGTGTCTTTAATGTTGTTTTAAATGCTGTCAGCATTTTCAGCTGTTGAATCTCTTCATTTCACAGTCTGGGGGCAGCAGACAAAAAGGTCCCCTGGGAAACTGTTGCCAATCTAGCCCTGGCCAATTTGAGCAAACATTTCCCAGAGGACCTGAGTGTACTGGGCAGATTGTATGGGAGAAGATAATCCTGTAGGTAAGATGGACCCAAACCATGTAGTGCTTTAAAAGTAATAACCAATATTTTGTCGTTTACTCGGAAACTAATTGGCAACCAGTGAAGTGATTTTAAGACTGGTGCAATGTGATCGCTCCTAGCTATACCTGTAATCAATCTAGCTGCCATATTCTGAATCTGTTGGAGTTCTCAGACTTGGTACAAAGGTAGCCCATTATAGAGCACATTGCAAAGTCCAGTCTTGAGGTTACCAGCACATGCACTACCATCTTTAGGGCCTCCAATTCCAGGAAGGGACCCAGTTGGCGTATCAGCCGAAGCTGTTAACAGGCAATCCTGACCATTGCATCTATTTGAGCTTACATTTGGAGGGACAGATCCAGGTGCACTCCCAAACTGCAAACACAGTCTTTCAGGGGGAGTGCAACCCCATCCAGAACTGGCTGATACACTTCTATCCCCAGATTAGGACCTAAGAAAACTACAGCAAGTAAAATGAAGCCACCACAGTAGCAATCATATTAATCATGAACATGTAGATGATGATACTTGCCTGTCTATTTGTATGGAGCTCCCATGCAGACTCTAATTGTGTTGCTATGTTCCTCAGTGTTACCACTACACCTCTAGGCATGCTTTCAACAGCTTTAAAGTGGTCATCATACAGGTCTCTTGCCATGGTACGTACCTGAACGTAGTTTGGAAATGAGAATGAATCAGAATTAAGTTATACATATTTGTACTAATTCATTTCAAGCCTAATTAAATTATTGTCCTGAGTTTTATGGTTGTTACTGAATAAATTTCACTTAATTAAGAGTGAGAATGCATAAAATGTAATGGCTGTGAACTGCACATAATGATAAAATAAAATTTTCTAAAATCCTGTCTTACAATATGCTGTGTTACTACTCCTGCTTGAAGTCTGCTATCAGCAAAAGCCACTACATGACCCAGAACAGAAATTTTGCAGAAAACAGTTTGATATACAAACTGCAACTCCGGTTTGCATCCTTGTCTGTGGACCAATGTTTTTGTCCCAAAAGGTCCCCTAGGAGATGGAGGGGGCAATTTCTCTATGTGACCCCAGGGGCATTTTAGACTCAGGAGGGCCTTTCTCCCCCAACTGGAAGTGAAGAAAAGGTTAACTTCCAAGTTGTTTCCTTGTGAAACAAAGGTGTCCCCTGTAGGTTTTCTTGGCAACATTTGTTTGGGGGAGCTTGTTGTCCTTGGAGGCTGTGACTTGCCCAAGGCCACCCAGTGGGTTTCCACGGCTGACTGGGGTTTTGAAACCCACTCCCCCAAAGACCTAGTCCAACACTAAAACCAATATACCACAGTGGCTCACAAAAAGCTTTCTCTTGGACCTAAAAAGGTCCAGAGTGGCCTAAAAGATATAGAAACTCTCCACACACCTCCTATGTAGTACTGGAAAGCATCTGCTGGAGGGGAGGGGGGTCTTTTAAAAAATCAGAAGCTATGAAAGGGACTGTAGCTCCCCAAGGTTTTTGGAAACGCAGTCCAGGCCCCTAACCCACTGTGCTCTAGAACAGGAACAGGTATATCTTTCAGTCTAAAGGCTGAATTCCATATAAGTTATTGGAACCATATTTCAGCAGTGACCAAAGTAAAAAAGGTAGTCCAAAATATTATCTGTATTAACTTAAAGCTTTTACTAGCATTAGAAGAGTCATTTCTCTTCTCAAAAATCCAAAATCTTAGAAAACATCTAACAATGGTATAATGGGGAATCATGTGGAGAAATGCAGAGGGATAGACTCAGACTTGGGGCCTAAGGTGGCCCACCCATGTTTGATAATAAACATGCAGGAGGTACTTATTGTAAACATTCATTCTCTGCAGTGTGCAGAGAGAAAATCCACAAAATACTGGATAAATCTTACATGCCAACGTATTACCCATGTTTTGTGGACTGTGCCTTCAATCTCACAGAGAATGAGATGAATGGCTGTAACTAAAGCTAACATCCACTCCCATTCCCTCTTACAAACATACAGATACCTGAAACATTAACTTAATCACTTCAAATCAGCAGACAGCTACTACAAGAAGAAGTGGAACACAAAATCTTTCCCACTAAAATGCTTTTAAAACAAAACATACAAACCTTTTGTTTTGTTTTTTCCAATTTGGATTTTAGCTTTCTGCCCCTTTTGCCAGTCCAACCAGTCACAAATTCTGAGCCTGCAAAGAAAGAAAGGAAGGAAGGAAGGAAGGAAGGAAGGAAGGAAGGAAGAAGTCAGGCTACTGCATGACTCCAACAATGGCACACAATGAAGATATCACAATTCCAGCCCAACAAATCATAGATTGGTGGATCCAGAATCTAACATATGCTCAGCCACTTCTGTACTCCTTCTCTGTGAGACCAGTTTAACAGAACCAGATGGTGCAGTGGTTAAATGTCAATACTGCAGCCACAACATTGGGAGTTCGGCCCCAGAGCTCCAGGTTGACTCAGCCTTCCATCCTTTCATAGCTCAGTAAAATGAGTACCCACTACCCAGTTTGTTGGGGATAATTGGTTTACACATTTTAACCACTTAGAGACTGCTGAGTTCACTATTAAGCAGCACAGAAAAATATAAATGCTATTGCTATTGCTTTACTAAACTAAAAATTATGCTTTGAGTAGTCATTAAAAACCAAGAACATTCCTCACCCAGAAAATAACAGATTACTGAAATATGACTAACATATCAACCAGAGAAGTATGTGTGTGTGTGTGTGTGTGTGTGTGTGTGTATATATATATATATATATATATATCTGTCTTTACCTAGTCATTATGCTTCACTATACACTTACCCAAAGAGGTTTCAGCAGTAAATGAATGTTTGGTTCCTCTATTGGACTCAAAAACAAAACCTGGCAGATCTTCTTTTAATATTGTAGCTTGCTGACCATCTGAATTGTGAATGGCAATTTCTCCCTCTTTTAGACATGTGAGAGACCAATTCCCAACTGTGAGTTTAGCAGGTCCTGGGGCTGATAAAATTGGCTGGCTGGTTGTGGATGGTTTCACTTGGCTTCGAGCTCTCTGTAACTTCTCTAAAAATTCACTTCGACTTTCTGTATTAAAAAACAATAACAAATTAACTAGTATTTGACTTAATATTTAAAAATTCAAAAAGCAACATATTTGTGCATTTAATGCAAATGTAAGTTGTAGATTCAAGTTCTCAGGATAGATCCAACATTGGTCATTATATCACAATTTAATGAAAAATTACTATTGGTTGATGTTAAGAAGTACAAATTTTTGAAACAATTACACAAAGTTTAAGTGTATTTAATTTTATACAACTTTGATAAACCAAACTGCATGGTTACAACTCCATTTCTAATAATAGGAACACGTCTATAGAAACTCTCAGGGTTTGAGAAGCATTTAAATCAAAGCAAAGAGAGCAGACAAAACAGAAAAGGAAACACTGAATGGAATCCTAGGGGCATTACATAGCTGTCAGCCAACCATAAGGAATATCTGGAATTAATGTTATCTGCTGCAATAGCACACAAAGCTAATATGGTATGTTCTATATATGTATTGCATAGACATAATTATTTATTTATTTATTGTGATGTTGAAGGCTTTCATGACTTGAAACCATAGTTTTTTGTGGAAGTTTTGGGCGATGTGGCTGTGGTCTGGAAGAGTGTATTCCTGGCATTTTGCCAGCATCCATGGCTGGCATCTTCATTCTACTGGTGAAACGTCAGGAATAAACTTTTCCAGAACACAGCCACATAGCCCAAAATACCCACAAAAAACTATATAACTTTTTGCAGCAAATGAATTTCACATATGAACAGCTACCATCCCAATGACACAAAAGCATTATGAAGAAATACCGGTTCTGTCATCACAGAGGTAAAATTCTGCAGCAAATTTTGTTTTAGATTTATCTATTTAACTGTAGCATTTTTAGATGATAACTTCTCTGAGCAGAAGCACAAGTTTACAACCATATAAAGGTAAGATATATGTTTCCAGAAGATCATACTATTGAGGTTAATTGGACAGCCTCCATCAATTGAGGTTAAGTGAAGTTTGCTACACAGTCAATCCTAATTACCTACTGGATATTTAGGGCTGGTCATAGACCGTAATATCAATGGAATGGCAGTCATATTTGTTTGAAATGGGGTTGCCAAATGAGTGACACATTTGAACAGCTGCCATCACAATGAAAAAATGGCACTATGAAGATATACAGGTGCAGCAAAGCACTTCCACACAAGAATACACCAATTCAGATCTCAACAGAAGCCTGATATTCTCCAAAGAGGATCGTTTAAAGGCTGCCGTTGTTTAAGAGTTAAAATACATAAGTTGGTCCATGTCGCCACCAGCTTTTTAGCTCATATATATAGAACAATATGAATCCTCTACTCCTTTGAGACCCTGGAGTGATTAAATCAATCCTATAGAATTGAATTAATTAGCAAAATTAATGAATACCTTGGGATTAAAAAACAGGACCAAGCGTGATCAGAAATATTTTTCCTACGTTATGAAAAATATTTAAAACTAGATACATAGTTACAGAACTGTAATTATTTACTAGCCCAAGTCTAAGTATTTACAGCAACAAAGGGACAACACTGAACAATGGAAAAGGGTATTCTTTCCTCATTTGTTCTCCCTGAGTTATCTTACAGAACAGGAAGAAGTGGTTTCTTAACTTCATGATATCCATCTGAGCTACCCAGGAACCTATTCCAGAATACTTTCTACCAGTTGTTACAGCAGAGCGCCCCGCTTTAGTACCTGAACATCCTTAATTTTTTTCTTTGCTAAGAATTGGAAAGGAATTTGCTAAACTCACCCAGCCTCACTCTCAGCATGGAGGTGAGAGCTTCCCATCAAAAACAATGGGGAAACACAGGATTATAGTGCAGCTGTGGTAGACAGCTGTGTGCATCCCCTTACCCAGCAAAAAATGGGGTAGGAAAACAATAGTGAAGACTAAAGGTCCTTGATTTGGCATTCACTGTGAACCCAGGAAAAGATAACTTCAGGCCGGTACATACTGGCCCTTTGCGATGTCCTCGTCACATGGTAGGGTTGCCTTGGGGCGCTCCACCCACACGCCCCTCAACCCTAGCACGTGGTGATGAGGGCGTAAAAATGGTGGCGCCCTGTATACATGGACGCCGCCATTGTTACCCAAGTGCCATGTAGCATCCGCACGGTGCTGCGCGGTGCTTGCGTAACCAATGCACCAGGGCACATTGGTTACACTGCTGCCGTGGCTTAAAAAGAACCCACTTTTTGCAGGTTCTTTTTCCGCTGGCGGGAAGCCGTGCAGTTTGGCGGCTGCAGCTTCCCTTTGGCAGAAAAACAGGCGGCGGGAAGCCAACCTTTTTGGGTGGTCTGTACCACGCAAGAGTCTACCCAAAGAGTCCTTATTACAATGAACCTGTAAACCCTGATGTATGGCTTCATATCAAAAAGCTCCAAGGGTCAGGATGTCTTTCTTAGTTATACAGACAGGAAACTGGCTTCAGCTGGTAGGTCTGGCAAAACTGGCACCTGAAATTTACATGTATAAAGAATCATTTTGACTTTGTCTTTTTGGCTACCTCTTGTTGTTTCATTCCTGCTTTCAGGTCTGATTTCAAACTTGGTTCTCTTCCCTGCTATTCTATCAGCTCTCTAGGCCATACACAGCTCAGCATCCTAATCAGTTTAAAATATGAATTGAAAAATTCATTATAATTGCTGAGATGCCAAAAGTTGATTGTAGAAAACAGATAAATGGTTATGGTTTAACAGCTCAAAACTGTTATGACAATAACTGAAATATAGCCAGCATATTCCAGTAAACTTTCGATGCAAGTAAGAAAATTGATATAATTACAACAAGGAAGTTAAATAATTTCCTAATAACAAAGAACACTTTAATGTTAACAGAAAACCTTCAGATTTAAGCCCTACAACCAGCCTGCAGCATACCATCACTGGAAAAACTAAAAGCCATTTCCTGAGAATTTGAATCAAAATGTCTAATATTCAACAGGAGGATATAGCAATTCTACATTTCACTGCACAATTTCTATATTTTACTATTATTTAAGTATTAGTTGTTGCACTAATATAAATATAAAAATACTGAAAAGGAAACAGCAAGCAATACCCACAATATTTAAAAACTATGATAGCTTAAGTAAATTAAAAAAAAATAAATGAAAAGAAACTCTTCTAGCTCATTGTCTGTCATAGCTTTTCAGCTCAGAGAAAGCTGTACAACTTTTCACACACATGCAATTTCATTCTGCTAGATGCAAGCCACATCATCATTCCAACTTGCTTTGCCTGGAATGCAATTTATTATCACTACACATTGCCTTTAATGACTGCTTGACTAATATTAGTATGCATGGAAAGGGATGAAGACAAAATGAAGCTAAGATGTTCACTGAACACAGTTACTAGGTAGTAAGTTACTGTCACATGCTAGTTGACAAAGGCATCACAAGAAACTGACCACCTTCCACCTGTTTACATCCTTTACTATTTAGTGAGGCAATTCCTGTAAAATAAAACATCTCAAAATCAAATATGTAAAATGCAACATTCTGATCTCTTTAAAATATGAGTTGAGAATAAAACTATACCTGAACTATCAGATCCTCCTTCAGGACTCCCACTGGAATACATTGTAGCTAGCTTTCCATCCAAGATAAATCTGAACCATCCATTGCTACCATTTGAAAGTTCCAAGGCTGCAGCATCACTCCAAATATACAAGCAATCCCTTCCCCTAATGATTGACCAGTCTCTCCAGTGATACGGTTTTCCCTGTTGCAATTCTTTGGCATCTTCTTGAGGTTCATCTTCCTGTAAACCAAAGTAATTTAAACTATTTGTATAAAGAATTTCTTTATTTTCTTTTTTTAAACCTAACATTAATTGAAAACTCATGGTGACTATCTATAGCCCACATATTTGCCTCTGTCCTCAGAATTCCAGCAAGTAGTATGACAAATCTCAAAACAAACATCAGGATTAAATCAGAGTGATGATAGGAAATATAGTCCAACATATCTGAAATAGACTAGCAAAGGCAGATGTAGGAGGACTGCTCAGGATTGCAGTAAGCCCAAACAACAATAAATCAACAGAAGAGCTCAGGGAGAGATCATGCCCATGGAGGAATTAAATAAACACTTTGAACTATCATGGTTTAGGAAGATAAATAAAATGTGGATCGATGAATCTGTTCTCATTATGTATCTAACCTAGAAAAATAAAGATTTCCTTTAATAAAACAACTCAGAAAATATGACATTTTCAGAAAGAGCATTTGCTAGCTTTATGACTTCTAAACCAAAAACAAATTTATTCCAGCATAGCTAGAATACACTGTAGAACTACTGTAGATTTCAAATTTTTGAAATCAGTAGCACACTGTATTTGCTAAAACAAGACAATGTAGTTAAATACACTGAATGGTATTCAATTAACTGTTCTTCCCAGAACAGGCCCAAAGACATTTTGCTGCCTTAGGCAGAGCAGCAAATAATGGCCTACACTCACTTAAGTCAATGAGCATAGTACCTAAGCCAAGTTGTTATGGTACATGAGGCAGAAAAATCCTAAAACGACATCTCCTTCTCCTGATATTAAAATATAAAATTAAATACCTAACAATTTGCTGTCATTTCCTGATGTACAATATCTGCTGTCTGAAGAAACCATCTTACTTTATAAAAACTTTGATCATACCAAAAGCAAACCTTATATCAGTTGTTCTTTCAGTGTCTTTCCTTTTGAGGTACAATGGTTAAATGCATGTGCTGCAACCACTCACTCACAAACCACAAAGTTGTGAGTTCAATACCAGCCAGGGGCTCAGGGTCCGCCTGGCATCCTTCCGAGGTTGCTAAAATGAGTAGCCAGCTTGTTGGGGACAATTCTGCTGATATTGATTAGCTCATGATTCTACACATAATACTGAAGTTATCTATTCTTACTTTCTCTGGTTTAGATTCTTCTTCATTTTCATCATCAGAAGATGGTCCTGCCAAAGTTGACACTTTACTTATTACTCCAAGTCTAGCAAGCTGGTCCAAGAAAAGGTCACCACCTTTATCTACCAAATCTCTTATGATCTGTAAGGCTAGTAAGTGGCCATCATCATCATCCTGAAAAAGTAACAGAGAAGTAAAAATAAATACAAACAACAACTTTGTGTGTATTTGTTTTACAATTAAGGTAAATTTAATGTAACCACCAGCCACTCTGAAGTGAAAGTCAACAACTTTCTCACCTCCGTCCTTTAATCTCTGTCCAGCATTCAGCTGCACGCATTATCAATTCCACCCACCACTCTGACCACATCTCTCCTGTGTTGGCATCCCTTCACTGGTTCCCCCTCCCTTTCCGCATTCAGTACAAACTCCTGCTGTCGACGTTTAAAGCCCTCCATGGGCTGCCCCCCCTTACTTATCAGACCTTATTTCTCCTCACCTTCCCACTAGGGCCCTCCATTCTGGTAGTCAAGGTCTGCTGTCCCAGCCCAGGATTTCCTCTGCCCCATCCCGGATTTGCCCCTTTTCACTTGCTGCCCCTCACTCCTGGAACCTTCTTCCCCCACAAGCAAGAGCCATCACTTCTTTAACCAGCTTCAAAACGGAGTTGAAAACCATCCTGTTCAGAGCCTTCCCAGGCATTGCATAATTGTCGCTTACTATTTGATGTTCTTTTGGTGCCTGTTTATCAAACCATTTCCTGTATTGCTATGTACTGTATAT
>NC_056522.1:332036531-332041892 GCF_019175285.1 Sceloporus undulatus
GTATATGTATTATCCTACTGAGTGTATGTATTTTCCTGGAAAATGATTAACCATCCATTTTGAAGCCAAGCCTCCTCCATCCATCTGCCTTGGTCAGGCCTCGAAGGGAGAGGAACTGCTGGACCTTTACCCTTCCCTCACCCTCCCTTCTCCTTCTGTGTCATGTCTTTTAGTTGTAAGCCGAGGGCAGGGATCCGTCTAACTAAAAAGATTGCATGTACAGCGCTGGTAAATTCAGCGCTTCATAAAAAAGGTTATAATAATACTTTAGTTTATTATTATTATTTATTTTATTATTATTATTATTATTATTGAATATTAATATAGTTTTTTGCAGCAGCTTACTATACATGTAACAGTGACTGTCAGGGCAAGCCTAACATGCAGGAAAGATGCTGGACCAGAAATTGCTGACTCCTCTATGAACTGAGTTAGGGCTACTTCATACATTATAAAACAGCAAAATAGATTTCTTATCCGCTATAAAGGAAACATACCAATCACAACTTTCACAAATTAGTATCATACAGGGCAACAAATGACTCCAATCAATTCCCTTGCAGACAAAAAAATCTCCAAACTATATTGTTCAAATTTTATTCATTTTTAAAACTTTCAGTGACTGAAATTCTACTGTAGTCTTGAATTACCAGTGTTAATTCTTCACCGTTTTTATAATAAGTACAGTCAGACCTCCACAATTGCAGGGGTTATAGGAACAAGACCCGCGAATGTGAAAATCCGTGAATAAGGATGGAGGAGGGAGAGAATTGTGCTCACGCACGCAGTCCACACCTCTCCATGCATCAGTAGCTCAAGAAGCTATCTGAGGTATGGAACACACTCCTCTCGCCACCTTCCAAAGCGTCAGATCTCAGCACTGTCTGAGGCACTGGAAAGGAGGCGGGGGACTTGCACACACTGCTTCTCTCGCCCCTCTTCCAGCCTAGTAAACTCAGGGCAGCTGTCTGAAGCACTGGAAGAGAGGCAGGGGACTCGCGCGCACTGCACACTTCTCTTGTCCTCTTCTGATACTTAGTCTCCCACCTCCCTTCCATGCCTCAGACGCTGCCTGAGCTGTCGAGGCATAGATGGAGGGGGCAAGGAAGCACATGCGCACCCTCTGGCTGTTTCTCCCTTCTGGCTTTCCACCTCACTCCCACAGGATAAGCCCAGGGGGAGGAGGGGGGAAGGAGGAGTGCACATGCAAATGGCAAGGGACTTGTGAAAATTCGTGAATACCAAAGCCATGAAGTCAAGGGTGAGTGTATATAAACTGATGCAAATTACATCCGGGAGGAGGAGGAAAAATCCAAGCAATTACCTCTTGATCAGAACAGAGTTGCATATCTCCACTAGCACCGTAGGCAGATTTGCCCAGCATCAGAATCACAAACTTCTTTCAGAGAGCTCTGAACAAAAGTGAATCTTTTCTGATGAGAGCAAGACTTGCTTTCCTTTAAAGAGAGAAAAATGGATTTAACAATTAAAAGCTAAATATATATTAACTAATGATTAAAAGTTAACTGAGATTTTTATTCTTACTACTTCCATGAGAATCAGGTCTGACTCTGGCCAAAGTAGAGTCCTCACACAGAATCCTTTTTCTCTACTGCCACCCATGCACTTCTACAATGTGTAAACAATCAGCCACACCTGCTGTATCATGGACGATAATGATAAACACCCAGGCCTGTAGACCTATTTTATTTCCTTTCCCCCTCCTTTGTGTGTTTAACATCTCTCAGAAGAGGCTTAGTAATCACAAAAAGTCTGTCAGTCAATTATGCTGTATACTCTCCTTCTTTATTTTTTAAAATAACACACTATCTAGAAGAAAGCAGTGTGCTCTTATAGGGCACTGTGTACATGCATAGCTAGTGATTTATTTTTCTCACTTGTTGTGTAAAATGTCTGGAAACCATGCTCTAAGAGGAGACTTGGGGCTGGTTGTTCAGCATGGAGAAAGTTAAGAGGTGATATGATAGCCCTGTTTAATTAGAACAGATGCCATTTTGATGCTGGAGAAAGCTTATTTTCTGCAGCTCCAGAGAACAGGACCTGGAACAATGGATTCAAACTACAGAAAAGATTTCACTTCAACATCAGAAAGAACTTCCTAAGTAAGAACTGTTTGACAGTGGAACATGCCCTGCCTTCTTGGAGTTTATAAACAGGGCTGGATGTCCATCTGCTGGGGGTGCTTGATTCTTGCACAGCAGGGGATGGATTGGATGGCCCTTGTGGTCTCTGCCAATCTGAGATTCTATGGCGGGGTACAGCCGCCAGAGGGCCGCCTCTCTTTTCCGCATAGCTGTGCTGCAGCACTAAATTGTGTGGCGCGGCTATGCGGAAGCAAAGGAGACTGAAAAGCAGCTCCTTTTAGGCCGCTGTAAACTGCCTGTGGAGCACGAGCATATCACTGCTATACACGCCATCTGGACGGCGTGCAGCAGTGACATCATCGCTACAATGCGCCGTGTATGCAGCACTGCGCAGCAATGACATCCTAGTGACGTTCTAGGGTGCGGGCATCTGGAAACAGCGCCCTGAGGCAACCCTAGCACGTCGTCAGGACGTGCGAAAGGGCCCATCTGTCAGGCCTACAACTCTTTAAAAAGAATCATCCAGGCTCTGCTCCCCCTCCCCCAAGTTTCTCCTAGTAGCAATTCTCTTAAAATGTAAAACTTTTACAATTAGCAAACTATGGGCCCAAACGACAGGCCAAAATAACAGCTTCGGGTCACTTTGGAGGTATGCTATTTAAATGACACACGCACTTAAGAGGCCAGAAGCTGCACCAAAGCTTTGTTCCAGTCTTGGACTGGCGTGTGCTTTGGCGCAGCTTCCTGCCTCTTAGGACGCATGCATCATTTAAATAGCATGCCTCCAAAGTGACCTGAAGCAGCTTATTTTGGCCTGTCTGTTCATTATACTCCTGCGTGAATACAGGCACAAATCCATATATGCACATAGATCTTCCTCCTCTTCCCTTATTGAAGGCAGCATAGTTTTGTTGAAATGTTGTGCAAACACAGGCAATAGTCTTTTCAAGTATATTGTGCCATTCTGGATCACCTTTGGGCTCGTTTGATTCTTCTTCATCTTTGTTTGCATCTTTTTCTTCTTTTCATCTCCTCTTGTTAACTGGACACATCCAATCACCTACAAGTTAAGATACCACTATAATTTTTTCTTGTAACAACGCAAGTATATCTTTCGCATAAAATCCAAATTATTTTCAATGAACTATGGAAGTTATCCTTTTCTAACTTTCATTTATTTGAGGGAGGAAGGTACATTCCTACAGTTTTAGAAATTACACAAAAGTAAATCCAGAAGTTACAGCAATCGCAATTAGGACATTTTTATATGTCTCATGCTTCCTACATACAACGCATCTTACTCTACTTAGCTCTTACTAAGCCATCTTCCAGCTAAGTAAAGTGGGTAGCTATGAGGAAATCAAGATTTTAGCCCTATGTGTGGAACTTTCTCCTCTGAAGGATATCTGTCACCTATGCTACTCATTTAAGGCATAGGGAAAGACTAAGCAAGAAAGTTATACTTCCTATCCCAAAATAGAAAAATAGCTATAAAATAGTCACAGCATTTTTTTCAAATCTTCTTACAGAAAGGCTGCAGTTTGGCACTGCCTAATCATGCCACTGCCAATGGCAGCATGTGCAGCTTTAGAAAGAGCTGAGACTAGACACCGCCCTGTCTAGCTGTACTGACATATTTAGTATTTGCTGAATTATTAATTAATTAATTAATTTGGCACCTTCTTCCCAAGATGGGAGCTAATAGTAATACTGGATAAACAACACAATCAAAACCCACAACAATGTCAGCTACTAGAACAGAATTAAAGCAAATTTACAACATTACAAACAGATCCTAAGAAAACAAGTCAATCAATTGCCAAAACCTGCCTAAATCAAAATCCTTAACTGCTAGCGATAGACAACACAGGCAAGGAGCCAGCCTAGCCTCCATAGAAGATTCCAAAGCATGGAACGCCACTGAGAAAGCCTTCTCGCTCTTTCCCAGATGACTGAGAGTGGAGGACCATTCCCTAGAGATCTCAAAACCTGGTCGGTTTCCATGGCCTGGGTACAAGTCCTTCATAGCTCATCACCAGCACTTTGCCCTGTGCCCAGGAACGAGTGGTTGCCAGTAAAGCTGTTGCAGAGTAAAGTAGGTCTTCATTTAATTCATTTAATGAACACAAAAAATCTGAGAGTACAACCGAGACTTAAATCTTTTTACCACAATTGAAACCATGTAAATGTCACTCTAGGTGAAAATACATTACAAAATATTTGTGTATAAGTCGACCTCAATGTATAAGTTGAGGGCAGTTTTGAGGGCCAAAATAATGGATTTTGATATGACCTATGGATATCAAGGGTCAAACATTGGAGCAGTTACAAAAGCTCTAAGGGGGAAACAAAGCACCACTTCCCTCCCTACATCTCTTCTCTGGACCTCTCCCAAGGGTCATAGTCTTGCCATGGAAAATGGGAAACAAGCCGGGCTTGCTCTCTCTCTTCCCTTTTACCACCAGCATTTCCAGGCTCATGGCGTTGCAAAACAGGGTCAAACCCGTCCTCTCTTCCCGTTACCAAAAGCACCTCCCAAGGCTCATGGCTTGCAAATCAGGGTACAGACCTCTCTCTTTCTTTCTCTGCCTTCACCCCCAGGATTTCTAAGGCTCATGGCTTGCAAAACGGGGTACAGACTCTCTCTCTTTCTCTTTGCCCTTAACCTCAGAATTCAAGGCTCGTGGCTTGCAAAAGGAGGTACAGGCCTGGTTCTCCAAGTACTCAATCTACAAGATTATACTCAGCTATTCTTATCAGCAGAGTTCAAAAACACAAGGAAAACCATTGTCTTTTAAAGGGAAAGGCAAACGATGAATAGAATCAGAAATTATATATTCTGGATACACTGGTCACAGTACATTATTACTATTGACAGGAATACTAAAGGAAAAATTCAGGTTACTAATGGGCATTTTATGAATATTCAGGTGTCTGCATATGATTCTCTGATTTCATAGAATCATAGAATCATAGAGTTGGAAGAGACCGCAAGGGCCATCCAGTCCAACCCCCTGCCATCCAGGAAATCCAGATCAAAGCATCGTCGACAGATGGCCATCCAGCCTCTGTTTGAAGACCTCCAAGGAGGGAGACTCCACTACACTCCGAGGAAGTGTGTTCCACTGTCGAAAAGCCCTTACTGTCAGGAAATTCCTCCTAATGTTGAGGTGGAATCTCTTTTCCTGTAGCTTGCATCCATTGCTCCGGGTCCTAGTCTCTGGAGCAGCAGAAAACAAGTTTGCTCCCTCCCCAA
>NC_056522.1:332041992-332045273 GCF_019175285.1 Sceloporus undulatus
AGAATACTTGACAGAATTGTGCAAAACATATCAGATAATGTCTTTTTTTAAAAAAGGATTTGAAATGTTTCAAATGAGAAAAGTGCACAATTGGTAAAAAATGATGCTGTGTTTGCTTAAACATTTAAAAATAATGGTTATAAGAATTACAGTGGTACCCCGGGATACGAATTACCCAGCTTACGAATTTTTCGGGATACGAAAAAATCCCATAGGGATTTATTGTTTCGGCTTACGAAGGTTTTTTCGGGTTACGAAAAAACCTCGGCGCTGTTTTCAATGGAGCCGCGGCAGAGCCGCGGCTTTTTTTCCATTAGCGCCTATGGCAATTCAGGTTACGAAGGTTTTTCGGGTTACGAAATTAGCCGCGGAACGAATTAATTTCGTAACCCGAGGGAGCACTGTATGTTAGAGTTTGGCATACTTAATTAAGAATTATTTTGAAATATGTACAGTATTAAAGAGACATTAGTAAAGAATGGATTAAATAAAGTGTTAGCCATTCGCAGACCATTGGCTTTTACTTAGTCCCATTCATTTTAGTGGATCTGTGTACAATAGAACTGTGGCTCTTCCTCATGTTATAATTCATATGCCTTTCTCCAGTTACAATGCCATGAAAAATTTGAGTTATAAAAGCAAAATGCCTATGTTAATCTGATCGCTGATGCTAGTTCTAAAACTAGCTCCTAAACTCGGCACAATCTACTTAGATATTAATAATGCAGTATCTATTTTATGAAGGCTTTTTCAGGGACTGCCTGAAGGAAGAGGCTCCTCCCTCCTCAACTGTCATCTTGGCCTCAGAGGGAGCGATCAGGCAGACTCAGCAACATCAGGGACTGCCTGAAGGAAGAGCCCCCTCCCTCCTTAACTGTCATCTTGGCCTCAGAGGGAGCGATCAGGCAGACCCAGCAACATCAGGGGCTGCCTGAAAGACGAGACTTCTCCCTCCTTTAACTGTCACCTTGTATTGTATTGCAATTTTTACTGTACACCGCTATGATCATTGCGGAATAGCGGTCTATAAATAAAACTTATTATTATTATTATTATTATTATTATTATTATTATATAATGTTTTATTTTAGTGCATTGGTTATTTTTTATTTTTATTTAATTCTGTTTTTTTTTCTTTAGTATATTTTCACACCAACAGTTTCTTTCAGGGTTTTATTCTCAGATGTCTCCATCTGTTTTTATATATGTTCATGTTATCTTTGTGTCCTGCTGTCCTATTAGACAGCACAGTAGAGTTTCCTGTGTCTAGTGGCAGATGTAAAATGGAATGAATAATACAGTATTCAAAAATAAAAATTAATAATTATGGAAGAACAAGTAGGAATGTCCATCCATTTTGTTTAATTTTTTAATCACATTTCTGCTTTCACTCCAGGTATTAGAACTCATCTGTACCCGTGAGTCTGGTGCTGTGTTTGAAGCTGGTGGCTTGAACTGCGTGTTGACATTTATTCGTGACAGTGGGCATCTAGTTCATAAAGATACTTTGCATTCTGCTATGGCTGTGGTATCCAGACTGTGTGGAAAAATGGAACCCCAGGATTCTTCTTTAGAAATTTGTGTTGAATCCCTCTCAAGTCTGTTAAAACATGAAGACCATCAGGTAAACTACTCAGAATTAATTTAGCACATTTAGTGCTGTGATTGTCAGAAATGTATGTAGTTTGGCACAAACTTAATGTCTTTTATAAAAATTACAAAGATTTTCATTATATTGAAACAACTCAGTTCAGATTGCGAATGTTAGCTAGTATAAATGAGTCGTGGTAAGGTTATTAAAATTATTTTCGGCAGATATACCATAGGATTATTAGTTTCAGTGTAAATGAGCTCACACATATTTGAGACAAAAACAAAAATGTTTACATTGTTACCATACTAAGCTTTTTAATGGCACTTGGAAGGGGTGGGATTGAGATTGATGGACTGTATACAAAAATTTCCTTCTGCAAGAGGTGTTAAATGAGGTGTTTTTCCATGGGAAGATGAGGCTTGTAAATCGGACTGGAGACGAAAATAAATGGTGTTAAATGGGGATTTTTTTTTCCCATGGGAAGAGGAGGCTTGCAAATCAGACTGGAAACCTCTTTCACACAGAGAGAGAGAGAGAGAGAGAGAGAGAGAGAAACACATGCCTCAAGGCACCAAGAGTGGGGCATCAGGCTTGCTTGTTTTAGGACCTTTCTAAGCAGTACTTGTTACTGTATTGACCCGCATATAAGTCAACACAGGATTTTAGGGTCAATTTGGGGGCATAAATTTCTTGACTTACAGTCGAGAATATATAGTACCTAAAATGTTTTGTTCATGTTTGGCAAGTTTTTATGCAGGTAATTTTGGAATACTGGTAATGTCCTTTTCCCCATCTGATTGTTTTTCTTTGGATGAATTAATATTAATTGCTTTACTACATTTACATCCTGTCATTCATCTGTAGCTTTCAAGACAGTAAGCTTACCTTCCTGTTACATTTTATTTCAGTAACAATCTTTATATGGTGGTAGAAATGTAGTTCACATAGAATCACTCTATAGCCAAGTGGAGATTTAAATTTAGCCTGCATTGTTCATACACATGCACAGACATTCCTCACATTAGTTCTACAGTGAGAAAATATCCTTATGATAGTTTTTCTTTATTACCAATCTCTTTGTTGTTTCCCTGTATGTGCTTCTTACAGCAAAGGTAATAGCTTCACATTAGCACTTGAAGGCTAACACACACACACACACACACACTTCTTGGCTTCAGAGTTCCCAGGGTGGATTGGACAAAAGCAATAAAATCAGAGAACAAAAATACAACAAAATTAAATAACAAAATATAGAAGAACTGAGAATTAAAATCTGGGATGTTGTTGAAAACATTTACAACAACATGATTTGTGTGTATGTTGAACAGGCCAGTAACTGTTTTGTGCAAAAAAAGCTTTACCTGCTTTTGCCAATTCCTGATTTGTTTTTCCTTTGCCTTGTCTACCAGTTTCTGCCTGGTATCACAAACATCTTTGCAACGAACAAAGACTAGCATGATCACTCACAACTTGCTGTCCGAACAGATAAGACTTGGAACTCAGAAGACGTAAGGCAGGGGTAGGCAACCTACAGCCCGCGGGGATGCGGCCCGCCGAGGCCTAGGGACTGGCCCCAGCCCTGCCACAGATTGCCGCCGGGGCCTTTGCCCGCAGGGCAAGTGGCGGGCAGGGGGGGCAAGGAGGAGCAAGTGGGGGCAAGCGGCGGGCAAGGAGGAGCAAGCGGGGG
>NC_056522.1:332048273-332058409 GCF_019175285.1 Sceloporus undulatus
AAGACTTAAATTCTTTTACCACAATTGAACACATGTAAATGTCACTTCTAGGTGAAAATACATTACAAAATATATTTGTGTATAAGTCGACCTCATGTATAAGTTGAGGGCAGTTTTGAGGGCCAAAATAATGGATTTTGATATGACCTATGGATAAGTCAAGGGTCAAACATTGGAGCATGTTACAAAAGCTCTAAAGGGGGAAACAAAGCACCACTTCCCTCCCTACATCTCCTTCTCTGGACCTCTCCCAAGGGTCATAGTCTTGCCATGGAAAATGGGGAAACAAGCCTGGGCTTGCTCTCTCTCTTCCTTTTACCACCAGCATTTCCAGGCTCATGGCTTGCAAAACAGGGTCAAACCCGTCCTCTCTTCCCGTTACCAAAAGCACCTCCAAGGCTCATGGCTTGCAAATCAGGGTACAGACCTCTCTCTTTCTTTCTCTGCCCTTCACCCCCAGGATTTCTAAGGCTCATGGCTTGCAAAACGGGGTACAGACCTCTCTCTTTCTCTTTGCCCTTAACCTCAGAATTTCCAAGGCTCGTGGCTTGCAAAAGGAGGTACAGGCCTGGGCATACTCTCTCTCTGTCCCTTGCCTCAGCATCTGTTTGTTAGCTCTGGCTGTGAGGGAAGACTGAGGGATAACCCAGAGAGAGAGAGAGAGCGGGGGGGGGGGGGGGGGGGGGGGGGGGGGGGGGAGAGCATGCCAGGACTCAAATGGGGAGCTGTTTAAAGAGCCCTGGCTACAGAGGAAAGTGGGCACTTCTTTTAGGAACTTTACAAGCAGTAGTAACTTATTGCCCCATATATAAGTCTATCCATGATTCTGGAGTCCATTTTGGGGCATAAATGTCGCAACTTACAGTCAAGTATATACAGTGGTTCAGTTTCTGTTCTGAAGTAGTCAATGCAAAGGCAGAGAGACTTCATTTTATTTACCTGAACAAGAAAAATTTACACAGCAACACAACTGAACATCTCAACATTTCAGCAGTGAAATTGCTGGTTTTTAAAGTAAATGCTAGCCTAACAAAGAGGTGGAGTTCTTCTCATATTTAAATTAAATCACTGATTTATTCTTAAGAAAATTAGATAGGTGACACTTTATACTAACCAGGAGATTGGAGAATGGCCACTACTTCACTGTGTCCTCTTTCACGAGCCTTGTCCAAAGGAGTCTTTCCATCCTCATCTCTCAAATCTGGATTGGCACCATGACGCAAGAGAGTCTAAAACAATTAATGTTTAATTATGAAAATTATTTAATTGAAGAACTAGTCAATAATGTATGGCTTGCATTCCTACAAAAACACACACACAGAGATTTTAAAGAGTTGCCTTCAAAAACAGCAGAACAAAAATCCAGAATGTATGGAAACATGGGGCCTGAATACCCTAAAAGTACCAGATCTCATCAGATCTTGGAAGATGAGCAGAGTCAGCTCTAGTTACTATGTAATTAAATGGGAGACTGTCAATGAACACCAGGTACTGTAAGCTAAATTTCAGAGGAAGGAACTGGTAAGACCAAATCTAAGTATTCTTTGTCTAAGAAAACTCGAGAAAATACATGGGGTCACCATAAGTCAACAGGCAACTTGAAGGCAGGCAGGCAGGTAGGCAGGCACACACACACACACACAAAGATACTGGATGTCAGGAAAGAGTTGTGCTCCTGTGCATTTCAACATCATGAACATCAGCCACAGGCAGACACTCCTCTAAAATGAAGATGCAGAAGCTTTTCAGTTTAAATGGTCAGTGTTGACTCAGGCCCAAGAGACATGTTAGCACAAATATACACTCCTCAATGCACACGGATGATAAAGTCCCTTCTCCCTGTCTTCCAGAGATCTAGCACTCATGCACACAGTACAGTATCAGAAAAAACTGTAATCTATGAGAACAAGCTTTCTTCTTTGAGGAAAGTGAGTGGGGCTCTGCCAATTTCAGGGATACACTGGGAGAGCCTAGGGGTTACATGTTGTACACCTCTGCCCTGAACTAAGATTTGGGATACTGCGAATAAGATCTGTCACAAAAGTTTCCTCTTTACTTCTGTTCTCAGGGGCACAATTCCTTTTCCCTTGGACATCATAGTGAACTAATTTGATTCAAACCAGAACATTCTGTTTTGAGTGATTGCTCCAAACCAGATACAATCCACACCATGGTTTGTTGTTTCAGAAAGCATAGTAGAACACAAAGGTTCCATTCAATCAGAAACTATGGAATGATATCTTTATTCTATGCCGGGAGGATGTGCCTGCATGCATTCTATGATTCTGAGTTGTATATAAACAATACAAAACTATTCCAAAGGGAGATCATTGCCATTCCTCACTATCATATGAACTTAATATCTTGTACACATTCAGTACAGAACGCAGGTTTTAGTATTTTTACACTACAGCCAGATAGCACTCATGCTAAATTCAAACGTGTCTCATTAGAAGAAATATTAGTATTGTTTACCCTCCTTCTTTCTGCACCCTTCACATTTTCTGAATTCATTCAATGGTGTAGCAGACATTTGTTGAGGCAGGAAAGGGCTTTTTGAAATCAGAGTAATTTATTTGAATTTTTGTTTTATTAAATTATGGAATTAATGGATACTATTAAAATTACCTTTGCTACCTGAGGCCTTCCAAAACATGCTGCATAATGTAAGGATGATGACCTTTGACCCCTATTAACATCAGCACCTCGTTCACAGAGAAATTCAACCTGTTCACAGAAGAAAAATGGCTTATTTTTATTTTATACATTTTCTTTAATGCAAGAATAAAAATAAAATATTGAACCATCATTCTTTTTCTTGTTTACCATTTCTTGAGTTCCAAAAGCAGAGGCCCAATTTAAGAGTGTCTGTCCTACATCATCCATAAAATTTACTTCAAACGCTGGAAAGAAAGAAAAAACATTCTCAAGTCCCAATACAGTTGCTACAATCATATGATGAGCACAATAAGTCTCAGCATTCCACCCAAACAAACCTCTAAACATTTTTTTCAGCTTAAGACATTCAAGTACTATAGTTTTTCAAATGTTTTTATTTATAGGAGGGGCTACATTATACAGAAAAACAATGTTTAAAATCAACTAGAAAATTATTACAGGTAGAATTCTGTTGATGCACTATGCTACCACGTACTTCTTCATCCCGTGATAGTAATGAAGACAGAAAGCAAACTATTGGTCAGCTCCAAGCAGCATGTTTCTTTAGTGTCTTCATGACTGCTTTACCCCATGGTCTTTTTCATCCAGCTGTCATTACCTAGTTATCTAGATTCTGGCTAGTCCAGCAAATATCCAACAAATCCAAATTTGTTGGAAGTCCAACAAATATCTTTTGCCTACCTCCTGTGTCAATGGCATCTATTAGGGCATCAGTATCTTTGCTGCGGATGCAATCTATCAGCTGCCGATGGGAACGCTCCCCAGTGCTATCCAGTCTACGCAAGCCAGGGATTCTGCCTGTGGATCCAGCACTAGACTTTGGCAAAGCTTTCCGTCCTTCAAACAGCAGCACCAAAAGAAGATCTACCAAACGCATGGTATCAAGTACACATCTTTCATCACCCTGCAATGCACTCTCTATAGAATCTGGAAGCTCAGATCTTAGAAGATCCTGGAAATAATTAAAAGTCTGAACAATAAAAATATACAGGACTTTAGAAAATCCAATGAGAAAGGATTACATCTCCACATGAAAAAGCTGAATTTTAATAAATATAATTCAACTTCAGGTATAACAGCAAAAGACAATACTTTAAAAAAATTAAAATACAAACCTACATAATTTTTATAGCACTAAGACCTATTTTTAATAGTTGATCTTTAGAAGACTAATAAAAATAGAAGACAAAAATATTTTTAAAATACCCGCCTCAATCCTCAAATGGGAGAGACGGGATAAAAGTACATATTTTATATTATTGTTGTTGTTGTTGTTGTTGTTATTATTACACAAAATGTGGCCAGGTAATTCATGCCACAAAATACAGAATGTTAAATATTAATACTAAACAATGTTCAAAAGAATTCTTACATGTGTTACTACTGGAGAGCCTCTGCAGAGTGTTGATAACAGGCTTACAATAGTTGACACCTGATTACTCAATTTAGAGTCTGCAGTTGTAGATGGTGCCCCTGTGCTGCTTCGGCCTGGTTTGCAGGCTGAAGATGGTCCCGAAGCTGTGCCACCTGCCGCAGCCATGCGGGATAATAGCTCTTCAGTCAATCCATGTTTAGCTAGTGGTGCTGGATCAACCCCACGACGTGTAAATCTATCAGCTAGGGAGGCAAAACACCGCAGGGCACCATCTGAAACCTGGAGGGGGGGAAATCATAGATTAGAATGAAATGGCCAGATTACAATTTCAAAGGAAACATATTAAAAAAAAATAAATCTTTGCAATCATTCAGGATACCTGTACATGGAAACAAAAATTTAAATAAGTCTACCTTAAAGTACTTTCTTATCTAGGTATGAATGATCTTTCCTAGCAACCAGTCCTTTTCTGGCGGAATTATGTGGAATCCAAATAGGAAAATTACAACCAGTTTTGAATTTAAAATGTGAGATAATGGCAATGGTCAAACAACAAATGTTGAAAAGTCCATCCTGATGTATTATTTAATACAGCAGCCTCTAGGTATGCTAGGCAATGCACATACATTGTTAAACATCAGCAAACATCTGTGAAGAATTTATGAAGTCTTGTTCTTTTTTTTTTTTTAAAGCCATGATGTGTTACTAGCTTGCGAATTTTGGCTTGCTCTAACCATGGTTTGCCAATATGTCTGAACCTGGAATTGACAGATGATTTCATGTTGTTATACATACCCAAAAGGACACATATTTTACCTACATATTGAGCAATGAAAACATTTTAATGAGGGTTTACATCACCGCTGATGAGATGGCAACTGTCCAATGAGATTAGTTCAACGGAGTTGAAAACCATCCTGTTCAGAGAAGCCTTCCCAGGCATTGCATAATTGTCGCTTACTATTTGATGTTCTTTTGGTGCCTGTTTATCAAACCATTTCCTGTATTGCTATGTACTGTATATGCATTATCCTACTTGAGAGTATGTATTTTCCCTGGAAGAAGATTAACCATCCATTATGAAGCCAAGCCCTCCCTCCAGTCCATCTGCCTTGGTCCAGGCCTCGGAGGTAGAGAGGAACTGCTGGACCTCTTACCCTTTCCCTCCACCACTCCCTTCTCCTTCTGTGTCATGTCTTTTTAGATTGTAAGCCTGAGGGTAGGGAACCGTCTAACTAAAACGATTGTATGTACAGCACTGTGTAAATTTACAGCGCTTCATAAATAAAGGTTAATAATAATAATTAGCAGTTGGGGAGAAGTGCAAACCTTTGAGATGCTTCTGAGGGGAGGTTTTAAAAAGTTCTGGATAACATGGGGATCTGTCTGTCTGCTGGCTTCTGTCTTTGGCTTTTGTGAAGCAGATCATGAGGAGACTGGTGAAGTTGGATAATGGAGCCAGGCTCCCAGCTACCCAGAAACATTGAGGACTATAAATCCCACCTGATTGTAAGGTTAGGAACAGGTACAAGTCAGTGGTGTCAAGTTTTTGGGTTTATTTTTCTGGCTGGGCTAAATGTAACTTTGTAAGCTGGTCCTTCATGTAGTGATATCCTTTTGTTCTAGAACTTCTTTAGTGAGAATAAAGCTTTTATTTAGAATACTCTGCCTCTTTGCACTCTTCTTCACGTATCATAGTTTGGCTAGTTCTTCACTGAGTTTGCAAATACCAGTGGAATAACCCAGCAATGTCCTAATGCACTGCTAAGATGTAGTAAGCAATGTTTTTTTTTTAAGATAAAAGGTGGTCTCAGGGGTTCCATCCAGCTCAGCGGGACACCTAGAGAGCCCTCACAGTTGCCATCTCCAAATCTGATAAGCATGCCCTCTATTCCATCATCCAAGTCACTGACTGATAAAGATGTTGAACAGCAGTGGATTAGGCAACTCAGAAATCATGTTTCCATCTAATGAGAAGGAAAGACAAGTATCTCTCTAGTAACAAGTCAAACATGCCTTACGTCAGGGGTAGGCAACCTTTTTGACCCGGGGGCCGGGTTGCTGTCCCTCAGACAACTTGGGGGGCCGAAACAAAAAAAAAATAATTAAATATTGTTTCCCAAAAAAATTAAATAAATAAATAAACCGGGACAAATGTAGGACAAATATTTAAAATGGAGGGCACTTTTTAATTGAAAAAAATGGAGGACACGCAAAAAAAAATCTGCTGATTTTTTAAAAAATGTTAATATAAAATGCATGTTTCTGAGGCTTCTATAGACAATTGCCCCCCCTTGCTCCCTCTTGCCCGCCACTTGCCCCCACTTGCTCCTCCTTGCCCACCGCTTGCCCCTCCTTGCCTCCCTTGCCCACCGCTTGCCCCCATCTACGTCCGTCTGGCTTACGAGGGGATTGTCCGGATCCCGCCGGTAGGCGGATCGCCTATGCTGAGCCCATTGAAAACATGGGCTCATGTGCAGCGGCGCGGAGCGCGCAGGCGCAAGGCGTGCGCGCCATTCAATTGATGGGACGCTCCGCCTCGCACGCGCCCCCGGCTTGAGCCGTATGTCAAAGGCGCGTATGCACGGGCAGCTGTACTGTTTTGGCTGTGCGCTCTCCACACAATCATTCAGTTCAGGGAGGTTGAAGGACTTTCAGAGGAAGCTAGCCAAGCTCAGGAAGATAGTCATCCTTTGGGAGGACCAAGACGATACCATTTTTTCGCAGCACTGCAGAACTGAGTCCCTATGCTGCCTGATAACTGCTCAGTGGTGCGGGACGCTCAATCAAAAATAGGTAGGCTCAGAGAAATAATCAGAGCAGATGGAAGTGTTGTATTTTCATTATGGAGACCAATAAAATGTAATATTACTAGGGAATTCATCCTCAGGGTTTGATCTATAGAACTAAAAGATGCGAGAATCTCCAGTAGAATTGCAGATATATGGATTCATCCACTGGTTCAACCTGCCCTGTACCCCCCTGCTATGTTACCAACAGCAGCACCTGAGAAAAACGTTTCTTAGGACATGAGCACTGATGGCTTTGTGTGACAATAGCAGTGTAGCAAGGTAAAAAGTTCGATTGATCATCAGACCAGCTGTCTCCTGAGGAATTAACCAATGTCTCTGATTACTTCTTTGAAGATACTGCTTTCTCAAGATGGGTTTTAGTGATCCATAATTTCCATTTTATAATAACTGAATTACAGGCTCTAGCGAAGGTAATAGTTGGGATATTTTATAACCCAGCTGACTGGTACTTCTGCACACATTCCAACTGTTTGACACAACAAATGTGGAGAGTCAAAAGGGTGGATTGAGTCAGTGTTATAGCTGCAAAGCACTTTAAATTGGCTGTAAATAGGAAACTAGGCGGCTAAACATTATGTATGTATAGAGTTGGCATACTATAAGAATTATTTTGAAATATGTACAGATAAGAGACATAGTAAGATGGATAAATAAGTGTTAGCCATCGAAGACTTGGCTTTTACTTAGTCCCATTCATTTTAGGAAGTGTACAAAGAACAAATGGCTCTTCTAATTTATATTCATAGCTTTCTCATTACAATGCCATGAAAAATTTGATAAAAGCAAATGCTATTAACTTGATCGCTGATGCAGTTTAAAACTAGCTCCAAAACTGGCACATTACTTAGATATTATAATGCAGTATCTATTTTTGAAGGCTTTCAGGACGCCTGAGGAAGAGGCTCCTCCCTCCTCAACTGTACTGGCTCAGAGGGAGCGACAGGCAGACTCAGCAACATCAGGGACGCTGAGGAAGAGCCCCCTCCTCCTTAACTGTATCTTGGCCCAGAGGGAGGATCAAGGCAGACCAAGCAACATCAGGGGTGCCTGAAACGAGACTCCCCTCTTTAAACTCACTTGTATTGATATTCAAATTTTACTGTACACCCATGTCGCGGATAGCGTCTATAAATAAAACATCTTATTATATTATTTATATTAATAATTTATAATAAAATGTTATTTAGTGCATGGTTATTTTTATTTTTAATTAATTCTGTTTTTTTTCTTAGTATATTTACCAACGTTCTTTCGGGTTTTATTCTCAGATGTCCATCTGTTTTATTATATGTTCATGTTCTTGTGTCTGCTTCCTATGACAGCACAGTAGTTTCGTGTCTAGTGCAGATGTAAATGGAAGATAATACGTATTCAAAAAATAAAAATAATAATTATGGAAGAACGTAGGAATGTCCATCCATTTGTTTAATTTTTATCAATTTGCTTTCACTCCAGGTATTAGAACTCATCTGTACCCGTAGGTCTGGTGCTTTTTGAAAGCTGGTGGCTGAACGCGTGTTGACATTATCGTGACAGTGGGCATTACTTCATAAAGATACTTGCATTTGCTATGGTGTGGTATCCAGAGTGTGGAAAAATGGACCCAGGATTCTATTTTAGAATTTGGTGATCCATCAAGTCTGTTAAAACATGAAGACCATCAGGTAAACTATCAGAATTAATTAGCACATATTGCTGTGATGTCAGAAATTTATGTAGTTGGCACAAACTTAATTCTTTTATAAAAATTACAAAGATTCATATATTGAAAAAATCAGTCGATTGCGAATGTTAAGCTTAAAAATGGTGGTAAGGTATTTAAAATTTTCGGAGATATACATAGGATATAGTTCGTAAATGGCTCACATATTTGAGACAAAAAAAGTTTACATTATACCATCTAAGCTTTTAATGGCACTTGAAGGGTGGGATGAGATTAGGACTGTATACAAAAATTCCTCTGCAAGAGGGTTAATGAGGTGTTTTCCATGGAAGATGGCTGTAAATCGGACTGGAGACGAAAATAAATGTGTTAAATGGGATTTTTTCCCATGGGAAGAGGCGGCTTGCAAATCAGACTGGAAACCTCTTTCCACACAGAGAGAGAGAGAGGCGAGACGAGAGAGAGAGGAGAAACACATGCCTCAAGGCCACCAAGAGTGGGGCACTCAGCTGCTTGTTTTAGGACCTTTCTAAGCAGTACTTGTTACTGTATTGACCCGCATATAGTCAACACAGGATTTAGGGTACATTTGGGGGCAATAAATTCTTTGACTTACCTCGAGAATATTATAGTACCTAAAATGTTTTGTTCATGTTTGGCAAGTTTTTTATGCAGGTAATTTGGAATACTGGTAATGTCCTTTTCCCATCTGATGTTTTTTTTGGCATGATTATTATATTATTGCTTTACTACATTTACATCCTGTCATATTGTAGCTTTCAAGACAGTAAGCTTACCTTCCTGTTACATTTTATTTCAGTAACAACTTTATATGGTGGTAGAAATGTAGTTCACATAGAATCACTCTATAGCCAAGTGGAGATTTAAATTTAGCCTGCATTGTCATACACATGCACAGACATTCCTCACATTAGTTCTACAGTGAGAAAATATCCTTATGATAGTTTTTCTTTATACCAATCTCTTTTTGTTTCCCTGTATGTGCTTCTTACCACAAAGGTAATAGCTTCACATTAGCCTTGAAGGCTAACACCACACACACACCACCACACTTTCTTGGCTTCCGAGTTCCCAGGGTGGATTGGAACAAAGCAATAAAATCAGAGAAACATACACACAAATTAAATAACAAAAATATAGAAGAATGAGAATTAAAATCTGGGATGTTGTGAAAACATTTACAACAACATGATTTGTGTGTATGTTGAAACAGGCCAGTCCCAGTAACGTTTTGTGCAAAAAAAGCTTTACTGCTTTTGCCATTCCTGATTTGTTTTTTCCTTTGCCTTGTCTACCAGTTCTGCCCTGGTCTCACAAACATCTTTGCTAACGAACAAAACTAGCATGTCACTCACAACTGCTGCGAACAGAAAGACTTGAACTCAGAAACGTAGGCATGGGAGGACCCTACAGCCGCGGGGAGGTCGGCCCGCCGCGGCTAGGCTGGCCCAAGCCATGCCACAGATTGCCGCCGGGGACTTTGCCCGCAGGAAGTGGCGTGCAGTGGGGGCAAGGGGGCAATGGGGGTAGCGGCGGCAGGAGGAGCAAGCGGGTGCAAGCGGCAGGCAGGGGGCACGGGAGGCGC
>NC_056522.1:332059645-332129756 GCF_019175285.1 Sceloporus undulatus
TCCCACAAAGGTGTGTGTGTGACCCTAAAATCCTGTTGTTGACTTATTGCGTGTCAATACAGTAAAAAAAGTACTGCTTAGAAAGGTCCTAAACAAGCAAGCTTATGCCCCACTCTTGGGCCTGAGGCATGTGTTTTCTCTCCTCTCTCCTTCTCTCTCTCTCTCTCTGTGAAAGAGGTTTCCAGTCTGATTTGCAGCCTCCTCTTCCATGAAAAAAAAAATCCCCATTAACCCCATTTATTTTCGTCTCCAGTCCGATTACAAGCCTCACTTCCCATGGAAAAACACCTCATTTTTAAACACCTTTGCAGAAGGAAATGTTTGTATACAGTCCATCAATTCAATCCCACCCCTATCAAGTGCCATTAAAAAGCTTAGTATGGTAACAATGTAAACATTTTGTTTTTGTCTCAAATATGTGTGAGCTCATTTACACTGAAACTAATAATCCTATGGTATATCTGCCGAAAATAATTTTAATAACCTTACCACACTCATTATACTAGCTAACATTCGACAATCTGAACTGAGTTGTTTATATAATGAAAATCTTTGTATATTTTTATAAAAGACATTAAGTTTGTGCCAACTACATAATTTTGACAATCACAACACTAAATGTGCTAAATTAATTCTGAGTAGTTTACCTGATGGTTTCATGTTTTAACAGACTTGAGAGGGATTCAACACAAATTTCTAAGAGGAATCCTGGGGTTCCATTTTCCACACAGTCTGGTACCACAGCCATAGCAGAATGCCAGTATCTTTATGAACTAGATGCCCACGTCAAGAATAAATGTCAACACGCAGTTCAACCACCAGCTCAAACACAGCACCAGACTCACGGTACAGATGGTTCTAATCCTGGAGTGAAAGCAGAAATGTGATTAAAAAATTAAACAAAATGGATGGACATTCCTACTTGTTCTTCCATAATTATTAATTTTTATTTTTGAATACTGTATTATTCATTCCATTTTACATCTGCCACTGGACACAGGAAACTCTACTGTGCTGTCTAATAGACAGCAGGACACAAAGATAACATGAACATATATAAAAACAGATGGAGCATCTGAGAAAAAACCCTGAAAACTGTTGGTGTGAAAATATACTAAAGAAAAAAAACAAGAATTAAATAAAAATAAAAAATAACCAATGCACTAAATAAAACATTATATATAATATAATATACTAATAATAATAATATAAGTTTTATTTATAGACCGCTATTCCGCATGATCATAGCGGTGTGTACAGTAAAAATTGCAATACAATACATGGTGACAGTTAAGGAGGGGAAAGTCTCGTCTTTCAGGCAGCCCCTGATGATGTTGCTGGGTCTGCCTGATCGCTCCTCTGAGGCCAAGATGACAGTTAAGGAGGGAGGGGGCTCTTCCTTCAGGCAGTCCCTGATGTTGCTGAGGTCTGCCTGATCGCTCCCTCTGAGCCCGATGACAGTTGAGGAGGGAGGAGCCTCTTCTTCAGGCAGTCCCTGAAAAAGCCTTCTAAAATAGATACTGCATTTAATATCTAAGTAGATTGTGCCGAGTTTAGGGCTAGTTTTAGAAACTAGCATCAGCGATCAGTTAACATAGGCATTTTGCTTTATAACTCAAATTTTTCATGGCATTGTAACTGGAGAAGAAAGGCATATGTTATAACATGAGGAAGAGCCACAGTTCTATTGTACACAGATCCACTAAAATGAATGGGACTAAGTAAAAGCCAATGGTCTGCGAATGGCTAACACTTTATTTAATCCATTCTTACTAATGTCTCTTTAATACTCTACTATTTCAAAATAATCTTAATTAAGTATGCCAAACTCTAACATACATTACATATAGTTTTAGCACTCTCTAGTTTCACTATGTGACAGCCAATTTATACAGTGCTTTGCAGCTATACACTGACCTTCAAATGCACACCCTTTTGACCTCTCCACATTTTGTTGTGTCAAAACAAGTTGGAATAAAGTTGTGCAAGAAGTACCAGTCAGACTGGGTTATTAAAAATATCCCAAACTATTAACCTTCGCTAGAGCACTGTAATATCAGTTATTATAAAATGGAAAAATTATGGATCAACTAAAACCCCATCTTGAGAAAGCAGTAGTCTTCAAAGAAGTAATCAAGAGGACATTGGTAATTCCTCAAGGAGACAGCTGGTCTGATGGGATCAAATCTGAACTTTTTTACCTTGCTACAAACTGCTATGTGTCACACAAAGCCATCAGTGCTCAATGTCCTAAGAAAACTGTTCTCAGGTGCTGCATGTTGGTAACATAGCATGGTGTGGACAGAGGACAGGATTGAAGCCAAGATGGATGAATCCATATATCTAGCAATTCTACTGGAAGATGTCTCGCAGTCTTTGATAGTTCTATTTAGTATCAGAACCCTGAGGATGGAATTCCACTAGTGAAATATTACATTTATTGGTCATGCCAGATGAAAGAATACAACACTTCCATCTGCTCTGATTCTTTCTCTGAGCCAGCTACCTATTTTTGGATTGAGCGTCCCGCCCCACACTGAGGCAGTTATCAGGCAGCATGAGGGACTCAGTTCCTGCAGCTGACTGCAGAAAAAATGGTCATCGTCTTGGTCCTCCCAAAGGATGACATCATCTTCCTGGAGCTGGCTAGCTTCCTCCTGAAAGTCCTTCAACCTCCCCTGACCACTGAATGATTGTGTGGAGAGGCGCACAGCCAGAAAACAAGTACAGCGTGCCCGTGCCATACGCGGCCTTGAGCATACGCGCTCAAGCCGTGGGGCGCGTGCGGGGCGGAGCGTCCCATTCAATTGAATGGGCGCGCACGCCCGTTGCGCCCTGCGCGCTCCCGCGCCGCCGCACATGAGCCCCATTGTTTCCAATGGGGCTCAAGCATAGGCGGAATTCGCCTTACACGGCGGGATCCGGAACAGATCCCCCGCGTAAGGCCAGGACGGACTGTAGATCAAGTGTGCAGGATGTGGGACAAGACAATGCAGAAGTGCAGCACTGATGACAGCAATCATATGAAGATAAAATTTATGCTTCTTCTCTTTTTTAAAAAATAGCCATGACCTCTGATGTGTTTAGGTTTATTCGGAAAGTTGAGAGATGTTCTCTCACTCTCTCTCCACCATGATGTGAATGCATTACATGTGATCAATTTTGGTGATTATTATTGGCATTCTACTGGCTAGCCCCAGATAGACTAAGTTAATCAATTGTTGAATACATAGAGAACTCTAATGGAGTCAGTGGGTGCACTCTAGTCAGGACTAAAATAGTATTTAGGCACTATATGTTAAGTGTGAGGCTTTTAATAGATTTTCGAGAGCCTAGCTGGAATGTCTTTCTTCAAGCTATGAGAAATTATGAAAGAAACCTCAGTGTTTGTTCAGAAACTTTAACCCTTTTGTGAAATAACTACAGACATTCCATATTAAACACTTTGAAATCCTTAAAGTTTCTCAGTCAAGCTGAAAATGAGACAGCAGTGCCTGTTTACAAGTTTCCTGTCTAAAAATCCAACTCTGGTTAAATGTGAAAACCTGCATCTATTTTTGCCATGCAAATTCATGCCAGTTCATCTTGCCATAGAACTAATTTGGATGCAGGGGGGGAAATCCTCTCCATCATCATGTGTTTCCTTACCTGTATATTCAGAACAAAATTAAAATACTGCCACTGCATACTGCAACTGACTGTATATGTGATTTGCCCTATACTAATTATCATTTTGATTAAGAAAAACATCATGTGTAATGATGCCTGATATACCATTCTTATTACATCCTGTTTTGCAAGATAGTTTTTCTTTCCCCCAAGGCATCTACTTGAGGGTGTTTGGGGATACGTTAATTATTTTTTAGATGTTGTATTGGTTTTGATGGTACAGAAAGCCAAAAAAACTTACAACAACTAAATCTCAGCCCTCCAACAACACTATTATTATAATCATACTTTATGAAACTGGTTTTTAGCAGAGGAAAATTAGTGAAAACGTACCTTCACACACTGTTCAGCCAAGTCCCTGCTAGTTCTGTTGTTAAGTTCAACAACTACTAAACGATTACAAAGTGCTTTGATAGCACCATCCACTCCTACAATCCTTCGGGTGCATTCTGCTGATACATCCAAATAATATGTTATGGCACGGGCAGTTACCTCCAATACATTGTCAGGAGCACTTTCATCAAGAAAAATTTTGCACAGTGCTGGCAAAAAAGTGCGAGGGGGACATCTGGGGAAAAAAAAGATTAAAATTATCAGTCATTTTCTATAGTATATTACACCTTATCTACAAGTCATTAGATTAACATCTGTACTAAACAAATTAATTTAAAACCTTGTTCACAGATAAAGTCTTGTATTGTTATTTCTATAATGTGAATAGAATACTTCCTCACTCCTCTCTGTACTTCTCCTATCTACCTCCCCCCCCCCCCCGCCAATTGTACAGGAGAAATGAGAAACCATTTGAGACAATACTATATGGTACAAAAAATGAGGAAACTGCTTAAGATCAGGAACCGGGAAGCAGATAGGTATGGCCACATAGCCCAAAAAAACCCACAAAAAACTATGGATGCCAGCCATGAAAGCCTTTGACTTCACAGAGAAGCAGGCGTTTTTATGTTCACAATTGCTTTCCATTAACAAAAATAAATGTTTGATCTAAAAGAATAACCATGATTACAAACAGAGAAATCTATTTATGTGCACAACATCTACACTTGTCCTCTACATTCACTAGGGTAAGGGGGACAAGACTCTTATGAATGTAGAAAAACAGCAAATAACAAAAACGGTATGTTTTTACCTGAGAGAACACTTCTCTAGAAATTTCTAGATCCTCCAGTGCAACTCTGTGGTCAACATCTGCCAAATGTTGACCACAGAATTGGAGTGTTGAATTTCTAGGTCCTTCTGTTTGACTTTTGGTTAAAGTTGATCTTAGAGTTGTGCTGGAGAACCTAGCTATTCCTAGAGAGAATATCATATCACCTTTTAACCTTCTTTTCTCCAGGCTAAACATCCCCAGCTCCCTAAGTCGTTCCTCATAGGGCATGGTTTCCAGACCCTTCACCATTTTAGTCGCCCTCCTTTGGATACACTCCAGTTTCTCAATGTCCTTTTTGAATTGTGGTGCCCAGAACAGGACATAATATTCCAGGTGGGGCCTGACCAAAGCAGAATATAGTGGCACTATTACTTGTCTTGATCTAGAAACTATACTTTTATTGATGCAGCCTAAAATTGCATTGGCCTTTTTAGCTGCCACATCACACTATTGACTCATGTTCAACTTGTAGTCTACTTGGTCTCCCAGATCCCTTTCACATGTTGTCTCATTCAGCCAGGTGTCCCCCATCCTATATCTGTGCATTTTATTTTTCTGCCCTAAGTGCAGTATCTTACATTTCTCCATGTTGAATTTCATTTTGTTAGCTTTGGCCCAGCTTTCTAGTCTATTCAGGTCATTTTGAATTTTGATCCTGTCCTCTGGGGTATTAGCTATTCCTTCTAATTTGGTGTCATCTGCAAATTTGATGAGTATGCCCCCAATTCTGTCATCCAAGTCATTGATAAAGATGTTGAATAGCATTGGGCCCAGGACAGAGCCCTGTGGGACCCTGTGAATAATCAAATCTGTGAATAATCAAATTTACAAAAGTCAAAGCCACAGATGTGGAGGGACAAGTGTATATCTATTGGTGGACTAGAAAATGAAATTTAATCTAGACAACTGGGACTATGTACAAATATTACTATTCCTGTTTTTAGAAACTGAACAGAGAAATAACATATTTCTCCTTTTCACTCCTTCTTCCTCACAGTTCATAAGACAAACAGATTATCAAATTAAACAAAAAATTAAACCAAACAACAATTCTTACTTACCACATAGATATATTTTACTAAGTTAAAATGTTAATACACAGGAAAATTTGGAACATTTATAAATAAATATATACAAAGTAAACATAATAAGTTTGGTTCACATGGCGTGATAAATCAGGGAACTGTAGGAATTCTGTCTTACCAGTTAAGACTAATGTGTTGCTAAATGCTACATAATCACTTGCAGCAGGAACAGCTAAACAAACTAAGGAATTTTGCTTTCTGATTTGTTTATTATGTTGTATGAACCTGGGCAGAGCTGCAACTCTGGTTTATTTCTCTCCCAACAAAACAGAGACACAATCCTCAAGCAAACCAAAATACACCATGGATTTTGTCTTTCTTGTTAGAGAACCTAACCACCGCAGCATCAGTATCTTGGTTAGCGCAATATGATAACGAAACCATGGCTTGTTCAGCTGTTCCTAGCACAAGTGGAAGTGATGGGGCAGCATACATCAGCACACTGCTTGTTCACAATAAACCATAGTTCCTATAGGTACCTGGCTTGCCATGTCATGGAACTGCAACCAATGCCAACAGTACTAAGCATATTTTACTATAGGAATTGAATAGCAGAGTTTCAACACAATCTCAGTCATAAACTGTAGCTCTGAAGTTCAAATGTCAGGTTCACATCTTGCAAAAATGTAGAAGCAAGATGCTAAAAATGAATAGAGTAAATGTCATGGAAAAGACAAAATAAGGAGGTGCTATGAAGGATGGATTTGAAGGCATTATCAACATCCAATCCCACTTATTTATTTCCATTATTCTTGTATTTCCAAAAAATTATTTTTATGGCTATCAGAGAGATGTCACTGATCTTATCTGAGGAAAATATAGGACAATAAAAGTGTGCAGGGAGGATACAGCAAGGTCATTCTAGTATACATAAAAATAGAATTTGCATACAACAGTACAACTAGAAGATGTAAGGTACCATATGGTTATCAAGGAAACTACAGGGATACCCCAAATTCAGCTTTCCTGAACATTGCAAAATAGGCTGAAGTCATGACAACACATGGAGGACCACATATTGCCCACAAATGCTACAATATACAGTCTACTCAAGAACTCACATAGAAAAGTAAGGGAGCAGAACTGGGAACAGAACTGTGCCTATCTGTGGCCCAATTACTCTATGTTAAAGAGACTCTGAAAATTCTCATACCTGTAATACAGAAGGTGTTTTTAGCATGCACCTAATTAATAATTCAATGATTTTTAATAGAATGGAAAACACCACTTACTTAAGAACTAAACTTTGTTTACCTGAGATAGTAGGATCAGTAGGATCTTAAATGATTGCTCAATAACCTTAGAATTCTCAGGAGTCCCAAGGAAAGGCCCTCATTATCCAGTTCCCTATCCCAAGGCTATCTGGTCCTTCCGTAACCATTACAGCCTGTTTTTAATAAGTGTTTTCTCCACTGGATTTCACTCTGCCACCCAAAAAAACATATGAAGCCATTTGCCTCATCTTAAATCACTATACTTTTGATGCTAAATAAACTTTCATTAAGAAAAATAAATGAATTAACTGAAAACCAGCTGAAACAATTCCAGCATTGAAAACTTGTCCTGCCGCCTGAAGTAACTGGATATCCATACCATAACAGACTGAGATGCTATACTTGACAAAAAAAGGAATTTACTCATTATTTCTAGCAGAATTTATAAGCACATACAGTCAGCCCTCCATATCCACAGATTCTTTATCTGTGGATTGAAGCATCTATGGCTTGAAAATATTTTCAAAAAATCAGAATAGAGAAAGTAATCAAGAAATCAGAAGAAGACTAGGAATGGAAAGGGCAGCTATGAAAGAACCATGAAAGGTCCTGAAGTGCAAAGGTGTACACCTGAACATTAGACCTAGGATCGTACAAGCCATAGTATTTATCATCATCATGTACAGATGTAAGAGCTGGACACCAAAGAAAGTTAATAGCAAGAAAATCAAGTCATTTGAGATGTGTTGCTGAAGAAGAGTGCTGAGGATACCATAGATGGCCAAAACGACAAACAAACGGCTCCCAAAACAGGTCAAGTCTGAACTCTCCCTGGAAGCCAAGATGACTAAACTGAGGCTGTCATACTCTGGCTACATCATGAGAAGGCAGGAGTCACTAGAAAAGACAATAATGTGAAGAAAACAGTAGAATAAGACGAAGACTGCATGCCAGATGGATAGATTCAATCAAGGAAGCTACAGCTCTGAGCCTGCAGGACCCAAGCAGAACTGCTGAGAAAAGAGTGTCTTGGATATGTCTCATTCACAGTGTCACTATGAGTCAAAGTCGACTCAAAGGCAATTAACAACAACAACAAAATTGTCAAGACAAACATATTAATAAGGGTGCTCCCAAATTAAGACAGTATAGTTTTTGTAATATTATAATGGCTCAAATTAATTGCAGACACACACAGTATTTTAATATCCCAAGTATTACTATGAAAATCTAAATGACTAATGATCAGTCCACATGAATCACTGTCTACTAAAAATTAAAATTAAAAAGAATGACTGAAGTGATGTAACTGTATTGCCTGTATGATGTTTTCAGAAACATAAGTTTTACAGACTGAACTATAAAGCAACCTGTGTAGATTCACTTAATTTACTTCCAAACTGCTTATTATGTAGTGTTCATTTTTGTGTTTTTCTCTTAAGAGTTGTGGTTTCTTAGACGCTCAGTTACAGTAATATACTTTTTGAAATCAAATATATTTTTCTTCCTTAGACTTCAAGTAAAACATTGAACTGGAACTAATGCTGGTACAAAGTCTCTATTCCGAAAACTACAGGTAAGGCATTATATGGCAAGTTCCCCCTCAAGTTTGTGGTTTCTAGAGCTGAACAGTTCCAACAAAGAGTTTATTTACTCTTGACAGATGTATTTCATTAAATCTGGGAAGCTTTGCTAACTCATAATAAAAGTGCAGTTTACTGCTCAGAAGAAAAACTTTTAAAGCTATATTGCTCTGATAAAAACTGTTCTAGCTCTTGAAAGAAAAAACCTATTAATCTTACAGAGGCACTTATTAAAACTTCACAATTGTCTCTGAATGTTGAAACAGTTAAAGACATCTGATTTAATAAATGTCCCCAATGTTTGCCATAAAAATTACAATTTAGCTCTTGAAATTAAAGATTTTTCATTTATGTTGCACAGAAGATAATTATGTTTTAAAATGTTTCAGAATGTTTTTTCTGTGTTTCAAAACAGAAAAGCTCTGTTCATCACAAATGTATTGGCTGTGATCTATCATTTCCAAAATTAGCAACTCAGTGCTAACAATTGCACTCTTTGGGCATTCCCGTTTATCGTGACACATAACGTCTCAGCATACAAGGCTCTGCTAAGTCAACAGTGTGTGTTAACAGAAACTAAACTGAAAATCCAGTCTTAATGGAAATAGTACTTTTAAAATAGGGAGAGCTTCAGAGGAAGAGTGGAATTTTTAAAACTGACTTTATTATTTTGCTCCTTCTACTATATTTGGGATCAGGTTTCTTTTTCGCCCTACTGATCCGCATAAAATACAGAAAAAAAACGCTGTACCAGAGGATTTGAGTAACTTTTAAAAGCAGCAAATTCACCAGGAGAAAATTGCTCCAACCACTTTCGAGAAACAGTTCTGGGCCCTAATACTTTTACAAAGGTACCTATCGCCGGATGTGAAGACAGATTGTATTACAGCTGCTCTTTTTCAGTTCTCCTAAGGGGATACCACTCATGTCAATGGACTATAAGCAATGATCTCAATGGAAGTGTAATTTTGTTGATAGGGAGTATAGCTTTTGCTACAGGGAGTATGAAAATGTGCTGATTATAGGATCATAACAACAATGTCCCAGCATGATGGGGATCAAACTGACCTGCAGATGCAAAGCTGCATCCAATTATCAAAAGGAAAATTTACTTACGTTTCAAAGCATCGATCCACATTGTCTGACATCAAAAGCAGCATACATAACTGTTCCAGCGCTATTAGCTGCATGTCTCTTTCATCTCCTTGGCCCATCTGCAGCCACTCCAGCAACGTGTCTGGATCCACATCTGCCATGATTTTAAAGAGCTGCTTTCTCTTAACTTAAAAAGCAACCAATTTTTCTTTTTTCATAAAAGTCCAGTCAGAGTAACTTGAGCTCACTAGATCTTCCACTCTGAGAACATCTGAGGTTTTTGTAGTCTTCACCTGAAAAGAACCAGCAATCCATCAATGGTGTGTAATAACCCTTTTCTGTGAAAGTGCACTGCTTCATCACAACTTATTTTAGAAACATAATACCATATCTGTACATATTTCTGCATTTAAGAAGCAACAGCTGGACACTAACACATTGCTCAAAAGGGTCCATCAACTCTACAGAGCAAACTTGGAAGGGAGGACAAAAAAGAAATTCCCCGCCCAAATATCATTCCTTCCCAATCCTGTCTTCTTTCACTGCAGGAACATCAAAAATCTGTGGATTTGGCATACTTTAATCTACTTCTGAGAGCTGGGGTAATACAGTGGTTTGAATATTGGACTAGGATTCCTGGAGACAAGGGTTCAAATCCTGATCAGTTAAAAGAAACCCACTGGTTGACCTTGGGCAAGTCACACTCTCTCAGCCCAGAAAATGGCAATCTTACAAAGGAGGCGTCCCTGCTAATATGCAAATAGACTTTACATTTCCTGGACGTCTCCCTATTGCCACATGGACAGAAGGAGGAAAGCCTGCCTACAAAAGATATCCTCCCCATCATAACATCTTTACTAAGGATTGTAACAACATGCAGGCATCTGACTAACATCTCCATTTTTTTCCCTCCTGTTTGGTTTTATAACTTCTTGCCTGATGAAGAAGCCAATGGAGCTTTGAAAGTTTGCAACAAGTATACTGTGCATTTCAGTTGGCCAATAAAGGTATCACTGATGGATTTTTATTTGTATTTGTTAAATGGCCAACAAATCTACCCCTGCATGTTTTCTGTATCAATATGCTTTATAGCATCCATAGAAGTGGGTTTACAGCAACAAAAGCCAGTTAGTATTAAAAACGCTGCCACATTTTTCTCCTATTTATGCTGCAAGAAATTAACATAGCTACATCTTTGGAAACTATCTCTTCCTAAATGATGCTCTAGTTTTCTTAGAGCTGTAACATCTGTTGCAGCACTACTGATGTCTTCATTTGCCACATCAGGATGAAATCTAATGAGATCATGAGAAGTCAAAAATGAAACTCAAGACTGATCATGATGAATGTAAACAACAAGCTTCCCTCATATATGCCAAGGGAATAGGTATCCCAATCAGAGGTATAAAGGTGGCAACTAGAGATAATACTGTGAATTAATCACTATTTTGCACTGTGCTAAACAACCCTGTTATTGTTGTATGCCTTCAAGCTGTTTTCAACTTATGGCAACCCTACCATGGTGTTCTCTTGACAAGATTTGTTCAGAGGAGATTTGTCTTCAACTTGCTCTGAGCCTGAGAATGTGACTTGCCCAAGGTCACCCAGGCAGCATGCCTGAACAAGGATTCAAACCCTGGTCTCCAGAGTCATAGTTCAATGCTCAAATAATTACACCAGTAGCCAAAGTAAATTCAGGATTACCAGTGTTCACCCAGTGTTCAGAAGGGTCTATTCCTAATAACTGTGTTTAGGAAGGCACTCAAATTAGTTGATGTCCCTTATATTCAAATTAGACTATCAGCATACAGTACTTGCGTTAATATCTCCTATGAGGCTTGCTAGAATCAGGCACACAAGTCAGTGTACGTTATACATTGTACATAAACTCAGAAACAGGTCAAGATTTGTGTGCAAGCTCCATACATCCCAAAGCCTCTTTTTCTGGCCCAAAGATCCCTAGGATGCTCCCAGAGCCATCACAAGAAAATCTGGGCAAGTAATGACCCAGAAATTGCACAAGCACTGTCAAAATCAAGTAAATAAAACTGGGGGGGGGGGGGAATAAATCCAGTAACTTCTGGATTGATGAAAATACACTAGTGTTGCCCACTGGACAGGCAGGAGAGAAACTAGTCCCCTTCTGCAATGTCATCTACTCCATTTTAACCATTCTGAAATGTTTACATACACTTCTGAAGTGAGTTAAACTTTAGCAGACAATTTCCCATGCTTCCTGTTTGGACTGTATGTACATTTGCATTTCACTGTGTATTTTATTGATTCTTGTGCTAGAGGCTTCACTAACTTATTTATGGCGGGTTACAAACCGCCATATAGTACGCGACGAGCACGTACTAGGGTTAGGAAGGGGCGGTGCTTCCGCACCCCCCTAACCCTAGTACACGCTCCGCGCGCACAAAATGGCGGCGGCCGTTCCACACGGCCACTGCCATCTTGACGTAGCGAATGCACTGCGTCCGCATGTCGCGCCCCAGAAATGATGCCGTGAGCGCGTGACTAGCGCCTCGCAGCATCTCTTCCGGGGCCTGAGAAGGAGCGCGATTTCCACACTCCTTCTCTGCAGCGTCCAGGAGCCGCGCGGTTTAAGGGCTGTGGCTCCCGGACGCTGCAAATGGAGGCGGAGCCAGACCGGCGCTTTTTGGCGGTCTGTAACCCGCCTCTATAATATTAAATTTCTGGTTATGCTGTCTCTTTACAGTTACTGGTAACTGTTTTCTAAGATGAAATGGTATTGTACTTAGTAGTTAAGGGTAGAGAGCCAGAGTGGTGTAGTGTTTTAAGTGTTGGACTATGGCTCAGTAAAACAGGGTTCGAATCCTCACTCAATCATGGAAACACACTGGATGACCTTAGGCAAGTCATATTCTCTCAGCCACAGAAGAAGTCAAAGCTCCTTGGAACAAATCCTGGAACAAATCTTGGAACAAGAAAACCCCATGACAGGCTTGCCATAAGTTGAAAACGACTCGGCATCACACAACAACAAAGTTAGAGATAACATCATTATTGTTTTACATTTTCATTACAACTTTTTAGATTTTGTTTCATGGATTTTGAAATGTTATGCTGGATTTTGTGATGTAATGAAAATACAGCTAGAGTGGTATAGTAGTTTGAGCATAAGACTAGGACTCTGGAGACTAGGGTTCGAATTCCAGCTCAGCCATGCAAAGCCATTGGGCGATTAACTCTCTCTCAGCCTCAGAGGACGGCAATGGCAAACCTCCTCTGAAAAAACATGCCAACTAATGGGTTTGCAGTAGGGTCACCATAATCAGAAATGACTTCAAGACACATAACAATGAGAACTACGTTGTATCTCAGTTTTCTAAAATGCATTTTTGTTATTTTTGTCATTGTTTCTGATCTATTAAGTTGTTAATATTATGGAAAGGCAGCATTGAAACAGATGAGGAACTGAAATATATGATACTTGAAAATGTCTCCACTTAGACATTCTCTGAATGTATTTGTTTTACCAGGAACCAAAACACTGACACTAGTCCTATGCAACCTAATTGTACTGTATAAACTTTGACCCATTTCTAGAATAATAAAATCACCAGCTTTACTCTGCTGAGGAATAAAATATACAATTAATTATGAAGATAACAAGGGTCCAAACCACACTGCAGAAATAATGCAGTTTGAGACTGTTTTAACTGCCCTGGCTCAGTACTAGGGAATACTGAGAACTGTGGTCTTGTGAGACATTTAGCCTTCTCTGTCAGAGAGCTCTAGTGCCACAATAAACTACAATTGTCAGGATTCCCTAGCACTGCAGTGTGTTTTGGACCAAGATACGGTTTCTTCAAGGACTAAACAACTGGGAAGATGAAGACTCTACAACCTGAGTTTAAACAAAAAGTGGGCAGATTTCAGGCTTGTAGGATCTACTTTGTTTTATGAAAAAATCCCGAGATCTACAACTGGAGCCAAGTGCAAAATAGTCATTCAGAAGAGGACACACACACACACACCCTTAGAATTATAGAACAGAGTACCTCTGAGCACATGCTTATTTGTTTTTAATACCAGGAACTCTAAGTCACTCTTGTTTTTATTTTCAAACTACTGTATCTCATTTTCACCAAACTATTTTTAATTAAATTATTTATTATATTGTTCACCCAAATAAAGCCAGAGACTCTTTTAAATCTTCTACAAGCCACCAGATCCTGGTCTACGTTTTGTGAGCCTCAGCTTTAAACTACTGCTTGCTGGACAAAGTCTCTGTGTTTGTCATCAGTTAGTGATTAAAAAGATGACATCTTTAACTGCACAAAACAAACAAGCCTAGGATAAGGGGACAGAAAGTACTGTAGGGTGTAAAATCTTGTACATGAGTGTGCCTTCATCAAGTTGCTTGTCGAGTTACGGCAACACCATGAATTTCATAGGGTTTTCTTAGGCAAGGAATACTCAGAAGTGATTTTTCCAGTTCATTCTTCTGAAATATAGCCTACAGTACCTGGTATACATTGATGGTTTCCCAACCAAGCACTAACCAGGGCTGACCCTGTTTAGTTTCCAGGGTCAGATGGGGATCTGGTGCCTTTAGGGTATTTATCCAGTACTAAAAAAAGCCAGTCAGTCTCATTGATTTCATTCAAACTTACTTCCAACTAAATGTGGTTGTAATCACAATAAATCTATAGTGCTTGTGGCTTGCTTAAAACTCTCTAGGTAACAAAATAAGAGTCATGGTGCAGTGGTTTGGCTGTTGCACTAGGACTCTGGAGACCAGAATTCAAGTCCCTGCCCCATCACAGAAACCCAGTGGGTCAGTCTCAGAGGAAGCCAAACCCGCTCTGAACAGATCTTGTCAAGAAAACCCCTATGACCTTAAGGTTGCTGTCAGTCAGAAACAACTTGAAGGTACATGATAGCAATAACAAGTCAAAAGAAAGTGGCCTCTATCAAGTGCATATAGCACAGAAGTAAAATGATCAATGGCACTGGTATGTGTTTCAAAGGTCACCACTGTGCCTACAAGCAGACTTTACATTGAGCGTCACTCCAAGCTTTGATAAATTCAAGCATACAGTAAGAAAGAGTATGCAAAGGGATCTGGTAGCACCTTTGAGACTAACTGAAAGAAATAAGCTGGTAACATGAGCTTTTGTAGACCTGAGCCTACTTCCTCAGTTGTGTGCTACCGCTAACGCAGTCAACTGAGCAAGTAGGATCGAGTCCGCAAAAGGTCATGCTACCAGCTTCTTTCTTTCAGTTAGTCTCAAAAGTACTATCAGATCCCTAGAATCCTAGAACCATAGAATCCTAGAGTTGGAAGAAACCCCAAGGGCCATCCAGTCCAACCCCCTGCCATGCAGGAAATCTCAATCAAAGCACCCCCAACAGATGGCCACCCAGCCTCTGTTTAAAGACTCCCAAAGAATGAGACTCTTTCACTCTTCGAGGGAGTGTGTTCCACTACCAAACAGCTCTTACTGTCAGGAAGTTCTTCCTAATGTTTAGGTGGAATCTCTTTTCCTGTAGCTTGAATCCATTGCTCCTGGTCCTAGTCTCTAGAGCAGGGGTAGGCAACCTTTTTGAGCCGGGGGCCGGGTTGCTGTCCCTCAGACAACTGGGGGGCCAAAGCCAAAAAATAAATAATTAAATATTGGGGCAAATTTAGGATAACATTTTCAAATGGTAGACACTTTTTTTAAAAAGTGGAGGACACGCAAACATTTTTGCTGATTTTTTAAAAAAATGTTAATATAAATGCATGTTTCTGGGGTGTCTATAGACAATTGCCCCCCCTTGCTCCTGCACGCGAGAGGCCAAAGGCCCCGGTGGCAATCGGTGGCAAGACCGGGCTGGGTCCGGTCCCAAGGCCTTGCCGGGCCGCATCCGGCCCGCGGGCCGCAGGTTGCCTACCCCTGCTCTAGAGCAGCAGAAAACAAATATTCTCCATCCTCAATATGACATCCCTTCAAATATTTAAACATAGTTATCATTTCACCTCTTAACCTTCTCTTCTCCAAGCTAAACATATCCAACTCCGTAAGCTGCTCCTCATAGGACATGATTTTCAGACCCTTCAATATTTTGGTCACCCTCCTCTGTACACACTAAAGCTTGTCAACATCCTTTTTGAATAGTGTTGCACAGAATTAGACATGGTATTTCAGATGAGGCCTGACCAAAGCAGAAGAGAGTGGCACTAGGTCTCCTAGATCCCTTTCATATGTATTGTCGTCAGGCCAAGAATCCCACATCCTATATCTATGTGTTTCATTTTTTCTGCCTAAGTGTATAATGCATAATGAAGCTGCATAATTTGCTGAAACACCTTTTAAGGTAGGGATCCACACCTCTGAAGGGTCTGTGAAGCAATTTACAGCCCCCGAGACCCTTGTAGGCTCAAGTGTACAAAACCCATGCCACTATCTTCTTTCTTTCAGTTAGTTTCAAAGGTGCTACAAGATCCCTTTGCATACTGACTTTCCGGACTAACATGGCTATGTTTCCGACTTCTGTCGGCAAGAAAGAGATACAGTATTGTGATACAGTAATAAACGGAGATGAAATGGCCCAGAGTAATATGGTAGACCAGACTCCATCCTTTTCACGCAGGAGGTACCTAGGTTCATTCCCCAAGTATCTAGAATTAAAGGGATCTTAAAAAGCAGGCCTAGAGATCCCCAAGAACCACTACCCATTGGAAAACTCTAGTACTTAGCTGCATGGCCCTATTACCTGGCATAAACTAACTTCATATCGTCACATATTTTGTTGTTGTGGTGGTGGTGTGCCTTCAAGCCGTTTCTGATTTACAGTGACCCTAAGGTGAACCTATCATGGAGTTTTCCTGGCAAGTTTCTTCAGCGGGGGTTTGCCATTGCAATCCTCTGAGACCGAGTGTGATTTGTCCAGTGGGTTTCCACGGCCGAACCAGATTCATACCCATCCCTAGAGTCAAACCACGAAACCACACTGGCTCTAGTTATTTACCTATAAGAAAAGGCTCTGGTTTAAAAATGATAAAAACTTGACACTGACTGGCCCAAAAGCAAACAGAGCGATGGGCCCCAGCAGGGCAGAAAAGGTTTGCCCCAGGCTGACATGGTACATTTATATCACTTTTTGGGTCTGTACCCTGCCTTTCTCCCAAAATGGGATTGAAGGTGGCTGGCTACATTTGCCAGCTCTCCCTAAGAAGATTAAATAAAGCCAACTCTGGCAGCATATTTCTGTTTTAGGTACTTCTGAGCTCTTTCTGCCGAGATAAAAACAAGTCATATGTTCCCTAACTGCACACAGACACACAATTAGAAAAAGAAACGAGCGGAGAGGGCAACTCCATCCACACTGCAGATATAATCCAGTTTGACAGCACTAGGGAATTCTGGGAATTTTAGTCTGTGTTTCAGGGACTTTTGAGCTCCTTCCCTGGGACACAAAAGCAAGCTTTGCTCTGCTGTCACAACGAACAACCATTCCCAGAATTCCACAGCATGCAGCCACGGCAATTAAAGCGGGGTCAAACGGGATTATTTCTACAGTGTAGACGCAAACTCTGGTGCCACAACTAACTACCATTCCCAGAATTCCACAGCAGGGAACTATGACAGTTACAGTCCAGTGTGGACGGCCTATATTAATAATAATAACAATAACAACAATAATAATCTTTACTTACACCCTGCTTTTCTGCTGCTGAACAACCAAAGCGGCTTACATCTAAAAAGCCATTCCAACATACAATTGTACATATAATATCCCCATGATCCCCCAGCCTATTATATATATATATATATATATATATAGAATCAAACACATTACAATTTGTTATTTATCAGTTAAAACACAAACTATTAACCATACACAGACAGGGTTTCTTTGGTCTCTGTGGCCAGTATGATGTTCTGTTGAGTTTATTATCCCTGACGTCTGGCCAGCATCTGTGGCACTTTCTGACTGCTACTAAGGCCCCAGAGAGCCCCTGGAGAAGCCGGGAGGAGGAAGCCATGCCCGCTGTCCCTCTTCCCAACCAGGGCAGCAAGGAACCTCCTCTCCGCCTTTCCCCCCTAATCTGGGCCTAACAAGCCTGGCCCTTGCGTGGCTCCTCTCCGCCGCCTCCCCACCTCCAAAGCCGGCCTCCTCCTCCTCCTCCTCCTCCTCCCGCTCTCCTACCCACCGAGGAGGAAGGCCCCGGCCCTCGCGTAGAAGGCGACCCGCGGGCCTCGCAGGGTGACCCGGCTGGGCGGCTCAGGAAAGGCCGCGGTGGCCTAGGCCCTGCCCGGGTCTCCCTCTCTCCCTCAGCGGCTGCGGCACCAGAGCTTTTCCCTCACCCACCAGCAGCAGCCTCAGACCCCGTCCATCTCGAAGCCTCCGGCAGCAGACAAGCCCACCGACACGGAAAGACGACGACGACGAGAAGGAGGAGCCCGCCAGCTTGCCTCCCTCCCTCCCTCGGAACAAGGCCGAGGCCGTCTCCCCGAGTCGCGCAGGAGAAATACGGAGGAGGAGGCGCCTGGCTTCCCTGCCTCTTCCTCCTCCTCCTCCCGTCATGGCTCGCCTTTCCCTTCCCCAGCCCCCCTTCTTTATTAATTTTATACTATATATACACACACACTCGCTTTAATTGTCCAGCTCTGACATCCATATATATATATATATATATATATATGTATGTATTGTCCAGCTCTGGCATATATATGTATGTATGTATGTATGTGTATGGATGCCAGAGCTGGACAGTTAAAGAAAATGGACTCAACTAAGATACTTAGCTGGCTGACCATATAACAACAGAGAGAGAGAGAGAGTGTGTCTTATATGGATGCCAGAGCTGGACAATTAAAGAAAATGTACTCAACTAAGCACAACAAAATAGACTCAACTAAGATACTTAGTCGGCTGACCATATATCAACAATAAAATACCAAATACCAAAATGCATACACACACATAAAATATAGTTGTGGCTGATCCTGAAAATACATATATTAAGCTTTATTTATATAGCACTGGAAATTTTACACTCCTTTCTCTCCCTTCCTTCCCACTGAGCTTTGTATTTTCAGGACCAGCTTTACAACTATGTTTTATCTATGTATGCATTTTGGTATTTTATTGTTGATATATGGCCTTGCATGCATACACGGCAACGGAATGCAACGGCTTGTACGATTCTGACTTTTGTGCTTAGTTGAGTATCTTAGTTGTGTCCATTTTGTTGAGTTTAGATGAGTCCATTTTCTTTAATTGTCCAGCTTTGGCATCCATGCGCGGCAATAAGGAATGCAACAGCTTAGATAGACAGAGACTTCCTTCTGTCTATCTCATTCCCTCTATACATGTGACTCCTGTCACTCAATCTTGGAGGCTGTTTAACAGACTCTCTCCCAAGATTTTAAACAGTCTCCTCCCAGTCTAAGGAGATTATCACATGGGGGAAATCCTGTGCAGAAATGAGGATTTAAATCAGAAAAAAGCTGCAAGAGCGGGTTGATTTTCACACTACATCAAGAGGTATTGAACCAAACAGAAAGTAGATGGAAAGTAGACAAAAGCCACTCCTTTTTACTTTTGCAAAACCCTGGAATTAAAAAAGAAGTTGCTTTTATTTATTTCCCATGTGGGTTTGTTGGGGGTTTTTTTTTTTTTAGTAAATCTTTGTTCTTTAGGAAGACAAACTTAAAATAACAGTCTGACCGACACTTTTACTATTCTGTTAATGAAAGCTGGACTCTAACCATTTTAACTTTTATAGCTGCGTATTTTCGTTTCCCTTTAAAAAGGTTAACACCCTGGGAAATTAAAGATATTCACCTAAGCACAAAAGTTGGACTCATACAAGCCACTGCATTCCCCGTCAGTCACCATGTATGGATGTGAGAGCTGGGCAGTTAAGAAACAAGATAGGAAGAAAATCAATTCCTTTGAGATGTGGTGGTGGAGAAGAGTGCCGTGGATCCCGTGGACAGCCCAGAAAGATCAAATAAATGGGTCCCAGAGCAGATCAAGCCTGCAATTTCCCTGGAGGCAAAGGTGGCTAAACCTTGGCTACAACATGAGAAGGCAAGATTCATTAGACTCATTAGAAAAGACAATAATAGTAGGAAAAGTAGAGGGTAGTAGAAAGAGAAGAAAAATGCATACCAGATGGCTAGACTGAATCAGCGAGGTCACAGGCCTCAATTTGCAGAATTTCCTGAATTTAGGAAAGGTGGAGGGAAGTAGAAAGAGAGGAAGGTAGCACACTAGATAAATGGACTCCATTAGGGAAGTTACAAGTATGAGTTTTCAGGAACTGAGCAGAGCAGCAGAGGACAGGCCACATTACCGCACTGCACTCTTACCGTGCTGCTATTCCACTTTAACTGTTCTGGCTGCCTCCTGCTGCATTTGGGGGTTTGTAGTTCAGTGATGCCTAAGAGCTCTCTGGCAGAGAATTCTAAATGCTCCTCTTTAAACTGCAAATCCCAGAATGCAACAGGAGGCAACCAGATAAGTAATAAACTAGAGGGAGTCTTATTAGACCACACTGGCTCTAACAACAGCCTTGTTGTTGTTGTTGTTGTTGTGTGTCTTCAAGTCATTTCTGACTTATGGTGACCCTAGGGGGAACCTATCATGGGGTTTTCATAGCAACATTTGTTCAGAGAGGGTTTGCCATTGCCTTCCACAAAGGCTGAGAAAATGTGACTTGTCCAAGGTCACCCAGGGGACTTCATGGCCAAGCAGGGAATCGAACTCTGGTCTTCAGAGTCATAGTCCAATGATCTCTTGACCCCAGAGGATGGCGATGGCAATGGCAAACCCCTTTGCAGAAACTAGCCAAGAAAAGCCTATGATAGGATTGCCATCAGTCAAAATGACATGGAGGCACACACCAACAACAATTCTCTATTTAGGGATCGTCAGTAACTAACATGGAGTGTATCCACACTACAGAAGTTAAGCAGTTTGATACCACTTTAACTGCCATGACACAATGCTATGGAATTCAGGGATTTATAGTCTTGAGAGATACCTAGCCTTCCCTGTCAGAGAACTCTGGTGCCACACCAAACGACAGGTCCTGCGATTCCATAGCATTGACCTATGGAAGTTAAAGTGCTGTCAGACTGCTTTATTTCTGCAGTGTGGCAGTTGCCACAGATCTAAAAGGCAAGGGAGGACTATTCTGTCAACCAGTACTAATTTCTGGAATGGGTCCCAGTTTAGAATTAGTGGATCTTCAATAAGGAGAGGCATTCAAAATAAATATTTGATGGTGGGACTGCAAACAAGGTCTTACAGCTTAGGCAGAATTGCATGTGTGCAGACTCTTCTCCAAATCATTTGGTCAAACAATTTGTAATAATCAGTAGAACTTTCTGAGAATTATAGGGTTGGAAAGGATTATGAAGGAATCCACTGGTAATGCACCCCTGCAAGGCGGCCATCTAGACTCTATTTAAAAATTTCCAATGAAGTAGAGTCCACATTTTCCAAGGTAGGCTAGTCCACTGTCAAGCTCTTACTGTCAATAAGTTCTTCCTAATGTTTGATTGGAATCTCTCTTCTTCTTTTTTTTTGTACAGTTGGTCCTCCACATTTGCAGCTGTGATCTTTGCAGATTAGATTATTTGTGCTTTTGATTAATGTGTCCTCTCTAGGAATCTCTAGGTCCTCCCATGCAACTCTGCTGGATGTCGACCATAGAGTTGTGCTGGAGAACCTAGATGTTCCTAGAGAAAACACCTCTCTAGGCATTTGTAGGTCCTCCAGCATAATTCTATGATCAACTTCTGGCAGACATTGACCATAAAGTTGCGCTGGAGGACCTGCAGATTCCTAGAGAGGTAACAAGAATAGTATGTTGTTGTTTTTTAATTTGCAGTTTTTTCACATTCTTGGTCCTTCACCCCTAACCCCAACAAATGTGGAGGGGCCACTGTAATTTCCCTCCACGGTAAGTTTATATTTGAACTGAAAATGAAGTGGCAACCAATGCAGCTATATAGTTATTCTCTGACTGTTGTGCCCCTATATTATCAAAATATGCATTCTGTACTACATAAAACTTCTAGATCATCTTCAAAGGCAATGCCATATAAAATACATCAGAATACTTTATTCTGAATGTTCCAGGGCTTGCATAACAGTGACAACAGTCTTCACTGGTGAATCAGCCTAATGTAACGAAAGACATCCCTGTGCCACCATCAGTAGTGCTGAATTCAGGAGAACCCTCCACTGCAAATTTGATTTTCTAGGGAGGCTGCAGGAGCATTCAGAATTAGTTGTCCATCTCCATCCAGATCAGCTCCTAAGCAAATTTGAATGGTAGTAGAAAAAAGAAAATTTGCAGTGAGTCCAGATGATAGGTACAGTTCCATTGCCTTTCATAATGTGTGTAGAATCAGACAATCCCTCAATGTTTGGCTACTATTTTAAGAAGTACCACATAGTCATGACAAGTGGCATGGGGATTTTCTAGACAGATGTCTTGTGAGAAGCTTCAACGTAAGTTTCTGCAGCTGCTCTATGGAATAACATTTGACTTAATAAGCGGCCACTGGCCACAAAGATAACCAACCTGAACCTAAATTCATTTGGTAGTCCTAATTAGAGTTAGACCCTTTGAGTCAATGGGATTTACATGTGTGTTGCCTTGCTGTTCAGCAATTGATTTTATAGGCGTACCCTTGGTATCTGCTGGGGTTTGGTTCCAGGACCCACCCACCCACCCCGTGGAGCCGAAAATCCGTGGATGCTCTAGTCCCATTATAAACAATGGCATAGTAAAATTGTGTCCCTTATATAAAATGGCAAAATCAAGGCTGCCTTTAGGGGGGAGGTCTTTTAAAATATTTTTAAGCCTTGGATAGTTGAATCCTTGGATAGAGAGGGCTGGCTGTATTCCAGCAATAGGATTCAGGCCAACGTCGGTCTTGAAGCTTGGGATTGCAGCTGTTAAATTCCTTGAGTTTTGTCCATGCTTAATGGATTGATGGGCGTTTATATATTATTTATCAAGTGTGTATTCTGTCTTTCTGCAACTAGATGTAGTTTAAAATATCTGAAGGGTACAAAGTTGTCTACCAAACAAATAGCTTTTTTGCATACAGTAGTTGGAACCACCACATGGGACATCTTTTAAGCAATTACCATACAAAAATATTTCTACCCTTGGTAAATTAATGCACACAGTTGTTTATAGTATGGGCAGAGATTATTCCTCAGCATTTTTGAAGACAGCAGGGCAACCCTACTGGGTATAAGTGATGGGTCCCCTGAACAGAAGTGGACCTAAATGCATTTTGGTAAATGGGATGACTAAGGTTACAGTGCTGCCTTGTGCAACTGATTCATTCTCCTCTAGCCCTCTTCCTTAGAAAATACTGCTTTATAAGATAGAGCAGCATTTTATATGTCGATCTGTAAAGCTGAAATTTTGTGAAAGATAATTTAAATTAATGGGGCAAACTCTGAAGATACTGGGTTTAGAACAAAGGTGGAAGGGTCATATTCTACAGCTGGGTTTTAGCTCATTGCTTTTAAAAAGTTACACCTTCTGATTCTCATCTGCACCATTAACTAGGAGCCATCTATTCAGAACATTCTGTGTACAGTATAATTACTCTCTGTGACTTGCTTTGACTGAAAAATTAACAAGAAAAACCTCTAAATTCAAACAGGCTGCAGTTATAGACTTGCATGCCATTTTTGGTGAGGTATTTCATTTATGTCAAGCTGCCCCCTACATATTCTAAAGAAACCAGAAACTGTCTGATCTTTGAAAGTAAGCAGGGTCAGCTCTGGTTAGTACTTGGATGGGAGACTACCCAAAAATACCTCGTGGTGTAAGCCAGGAAGGAACTGGCACAACCGCCTCTCGGTATTCCTTGCCTATGAAATTCATGGGGTTGCCATAAGCTGACAGGTGATTTGAAGATACACACACACTTCATAAATCACAAAGAAGTTAATAATATTAAGAATGTAAGACTATGGCGACAGCCGATGAGGTGTGGTGGTTTGGGTGTTGGACTGTGACTCTGGAGACCAGGGTTTGAATCCCTGCTTGATTATGAAACCCACTGGGTGACCTTGGGCAAGTCACACTCTCTCAGCTTCTGGAGAAGGCAATGGCAAACCTTTAAACAAATCTTGCCAAGAAAACACGATGATAGGGTTGCCATAAATCAGAAACAACCTGAAGGCACACAATCCACACAAGATTATGGTGTTTGTAATCTCATTGGTGACTACATCAGAAATCTTTCCTGTAGTCCTAGAAAAATTAATATATACAGACAACATGAAGACCATGGAAGTTCTTTAGCCATACACAAGGGTAGCCAGTCACATGTCATTGCCTTCAGATCATAAATTAAACATAATCAGAGGATAAACTTTAGTTACTCAGACATGATGTGTCAGTATCATGCATGTATAAGCTAATTGTAATTTCTTTTTTTTTAAAAAACCTTATGACACTTTAACTGTGGAAATTATGAAGTCAGTGGCATATTGACTGTAAATATTTAGGGCTAAATAAAGCTGGATACTTGTCAGAGCTTCTAAAGGATTTTAATGTGGCCACTGCCACCTCTACCACATTTACAGCACTAAGCATACTTTTAATAGACAAAGGAAGTGACAAAGCAGAGACTGCTACTTTATGCCACACTGCAGTATTAACTATGAATGAGTGAGGCCTGTAACAAAATCTTGCAGTGTGGAGTTTAGTGTTCAGGTCAGATAGGCATGTTGCGCTCCAGGATATTTAATTCTTTTCACTCTCCCACCTGCTTTACATTCTCCCCACCCACGTGGCCACTTATAGGAGTGGCTCCAAGAAATTTATATCTGAATAAACATGCATAGGGTAGTATAGAACTTATGAAATCCATCCATTCATACAATGTGTTTGATATGAATTGTTGTGTTGTGTGTAACAATCAGTTTGCAACATGTGGCCAAGCAAAAAGCTACTGCTTTTATCATCCAACATTAATCTTAGACAAAATGAATCATGAGTCTGCCTAAAGTTTTCTGTGGGTTTTTCGGACTATGTGGCCATGTTCTAGAAGAGTTTCTTCCTGACGTTTCACCAGCATCTGTGGCTGGCATTTTGCCAGCATCTATGGCTGGCATCAAGATGCCAGCCACAGGTGCTGGTGAAACATCAGGAAGAAACTCTTCTAGAACATGGCCACATAGCCTGAAAAACCCACAAAAATCTATGGATGCCGGCCATGAAAACCTTCAACTTCACAGTCTGCCTAAAGATCATGTTCATCAGCCCTGTTCACTGCCCTGTCAATATAAAGTTACATAGGCAATTAAGAGACAAAGTCTTCTGAGTGATAGTGCCAAATTTGTGGAAAGCTATATTTTTGAAGGTCTGCCAACTTACTTCCTTCCGTGTTGATTTTTAAGCATGTTTTCTGTTTTAATATTCTTTTTGTTTACTTTTGTATGTTTTACTTTTAGGCAATGCTGTTCTTTCAGAAAAGTAGTATATCGTTGCTAATTTTAAACTGAATACTGTACTTTCATTAGCTTAATTATAAAATGGAGAAGAACCCAGTACTTCTAAGCATATAAAACTTTTTCAGGAGACCAAAAGCTAAGTACAATATAAGAATTCTGATCCTTTATGGTTTGGAATAACACGTATTTCCAAATATAAACTGAACACAACACGCTTATTTTTCTTGGGGTTAGATGCTTAGCAAGGTTGTTGTAACTCTATTTCATGCCCATCTAGCTATCACTATACAAATGTTAAAGATGTTATATTAAAAAAATGAATGTTTAATTCTCTTACCATTTTTATAGATAAAGTTATATCCTGTTTCAGATTATTCTCCATTTATACTGAAAGGGACATTCAAAATGAAATACTCACTTGATTTATCCACTGAGGGAGTTATGCAGTAAAAAGTCTCATTCAGTCTGTCTGGTTTTTCAGACATCTTCCTGGGTAAAAAAAACCCTTTCAATATAATACTCCAGCTTTAAATCTTTTAAATTAAAAAAAAAAGTTATGATGAAGCTTCATAGAAAAATCACTTCAGCTCTCTGTTTGCCATTATATAGTTCTTGGGAGTCTAAACTTAAGATCAGTTTAGGATTCTTGGCTTTCCCGTCATGTCTGGGATCTTGGCAGTCCTAAGTGCAACTGTCAGCTGTAAAACACAGTGTTTACCATTCACCAGCTTGTGTAGTGTGTTAAAGGTTGCTTATTACATACTTTAAATATTTTGATTAGTCATGTCAACGTGGTTTGTGCCTCAGGACTTTACATAATGCAGATTTAGTATCATAGTGTACTGTATGATATTTTTTCAAAAAAAATCTGAATCTTAATTATTATTAACCTTTATTTATGAAGCGCTGTAAATTTAATCTTTTTTTAAAAAAAAAGTTTTAAAGATCTTTTAAAGTTAAACTTGAAAAATGTAGTGACAAAGGTCCCAGGATTTCTGTCTATATGGCACAACCTTTTTTGATCAGTTGCTATCCTTTGAACAGTTTTTAGAGTATTTTTCGGAGCAGGTTCTGCCTCTGCCTAGACAGAACTAATAGGATTATGTCAGTTTAATTCCCACTACAAAAGATGTATAATAAGTGAAGCAAGCATTCTATAGATGTAGCCAATTCCAACGTATGTGTCCAGCAGACAGGAAGTGAACTCCCTGCTTAAATATCCTGCTTGTGTTGTACTACATAGAGCTGAAGTAATGAGGAAGGTTTCAGCTGTGTGTTCCAGCCAATCAGGATTTACCAAAGGATGCCATGCAGTCAGACAACAAAAGTGTTGTTGTTGTGTGAGACATTTGTCCTCCTTTGTATGACGAAAACTATTATAGGATGACTAGCACACATTTTCAGCTGTTTACCTTTAGTCATCCTAACCACAGTAACTAAGGAAGTAGACTCAAGTCTACGGAAGCTCATGTCACCAGTTACTTACTTTCAGTTAGTCTCAAAGGTGCTACGAGGTCCCTTTGCATTCATGATAACTCTGAATGCCCAGAGGGGATTTTTACCTTTATTTTGTTTTGTATATGTGTATGTCTGTGTATTATTTTTGCTGTTAACTGCTCTCAAGTTGCTGTTGATTCACTCCAAGACTCCCTGTCCTCCACTGTTCTGTTTAGGTCCTGTAAATTCATACCGGTGACCTCTTTACCATAGTCCATCCATCCAGCATGAGGCCTTCCTCTCTTTCTATTTCTCTCCACCTTTCCTAGCATTTTTTTCCCCAGTGAGTCATGCCTTCTCATGATGTGACCAAAGTACGACAGCTTCAGTTTAGTCATCTTGGCTTCCAGGGGGATTTCTGGCTTGATCTGTTACAAGACCCATTTGTTTGTCTTTTTGGCTGTCCATGGGATACTCAGCACTCTTCTCCAGCATCGCATCTCAAATGAATTGATTTTCTTTCTATCTTCTTTCTTAACTGTCCAGCTCTCGCATCCATACATGGTGATAGAGAATACAATGGATTGTACGATTCTAACGTTTGTGCTCAGTGGTGTATCTTTACATTTTAGGATTTTTTCTAGTTCTTTTCAAGCTGCCCCATTCTTAGTCTTCTTATGATTTCTTGACTGCAGTCTCTGTCTGATTAGGGTTGCCATAAGTCTGGACCTCCAAACCGGGACATATGTAGGGCAAATGTAGGACAACATTTTCAAATGTAGGGCACATTTTTTTTAAATGGAGGACACGTGAAAAAATTGATGATTTTTAAAAAATGTAAATATAAATACATGTTTCTTAGGCATGATCAAAATACACTTTAAAAATACACTTAAGAAAAATAAATATTGCAAAAAATACACTTTAAAAATACATTTAATTAAAATTAAATACTGGAAAAAATACACTTTAAAAATACATTTAATTAAAATAAATACTGGGAAAAATACACTTTAAAAATTCATTTAATTAAAATAAATACTGGAAACAAACACTTTTAAAATACATTTAATTAAAATAAATACTGGAAAAATACACTTTAAAAATACACTTAATAAAAATAAAAATAAACACTTTAAAAACAGCACACTTAACCAAAATAAATACTGTAAATGGCCACCCACCTCCTCCTCTTCCTCCTCCTCCTCCTCCTTGGTGCCAAAAAAGGGCAAAGGAAATGGCCCTTTCCTTCCCCTCTGGCTGCAGCCCGGCCCAACAGAGGAGGAGCTCCTCCTTCGGAGCCTGGCTGGCCAATGGGGGCAGACTGGGGCTGGAACAGCCCAGCCCCCTGCCAGCCCTCACAGGCTCCGGCCTGGAGAAGGGGCGGGCTGTTCAGCCCCAGACTCAGAGGAGGAAGTCCTCCTCATTAGCCCTGTGCGCGGCCCTGCAAGTGCAGAGGCCTTGTCTTGAAGGGAGGGTAGGGCAAGACAAAGAGCCCTTTCCCCTCCCTCTGGCCCAGAGTCCTCCTCCGCTCTGCCTCTTCCTCCTCCTCCTTTTCTGAGGCTCTGCCTCCTTAAGGGGCCAGCTCCTATTTTAAGCTGGCGCGCGGCAAGGGCCAGAGTCGCAGAGGAGGAGGAGGGGGAGGGTGGCCAGCCAGCCACGCGCGGCCCTGAAAGGCAAGGGGGACGCCTGGGGGAGGAGGAGGAGGTTGGAGAAGGAGGTGGAGGCGGGTGGCTGGCTGGCTGGCTGGCTGCATGGGTGGCCGCGGCCAGAGGGAGCGCGCAGGGGGCAGAGGAGGAGGTGGACGCGGAAGTGGGTGGCCGGCCGGCTGCATGAGCAGTCGCAGCCATAAAGAAGGTGCGCATGGGGGCGGAGGTGGCTGCAGGCGGGGCAGACCCGGTTTTGGCACAAAACCGGACCGTGACCGTGCCAGCACCCCCAAAAGCGGGTTTGGCACACCTGCAGCCGGGTTATGGCATTCCTATGTCTGATCAATGTTGGATCCCAGATATGAGAACTTTTTTACTAATTCTATTTTCTCATTGTCTAGGTTGACTCTCTGAGGTTGTTCCCACTACGTTTTAAACCAGATCTTGATCCGGTGTACACCATGATGGTTCCCACTTAATTTGAATCTCTGAAGTGATTTGGAAAGGGGGGGCATGGTTTTTACCCATTTTTACCCATTTAATCTGCGTCAAAAATAAATCAATTCAGCCCAAATGGGAACCAAGTGGAATTGAATCGGCCATACCATGCTCCATCCTCAATCCTCCAAGCCTGCCTCTCTCTTTCCGTCCCAACATGCCTTAGTCCTCCCGACCTGCCTTTCTCCTTCCACCCCAGCCTCTCCTCCACCCCCAGTATGGCCAGGAGGACGGACACATGGCAGGGAAGCTGCAGCTGTTGCTTTCTGCACTGATTCTTGAAACCAGCGCAAACATAGTGGGAACCATGCTGTATGATGAACCAGTTTCAGGAATCAATGTAGGAAGCAAATCAAGAGGTGAGTGGGAATGAGGCCTGTGTAAATTCTCTGGAGTTATTATTTTTGTTTTCTTTATGTTCAGTAGTAAGCCTACCTTTGCACTTTCTTCCTTGATCTCCTTTAGTAGTTGCTCAAGGTCTGTGATTATTTCTGCCAGTAATATGGTGTCATCTGCATACCTTAGATTGATGATATTCCTTCCTCCTATTTTCACTCCTCCTCCTCCTTCTGTATCCAAGCCTGCTTTTTGTATGATTTGTGTCTATGCATGCTCATACTTAAATGGTTTTATTCTTCCAAAATTCTTGACTTCATTTGCAAGCTGCTCTTTACCCTGAGAAAATGCATAATAATTTTTGAAAAAAGCTGCAATTTCAAGCAGCATTTAAGAAATGTCTAAAAGCAAGATTTCAGCATACAAAATAGAAAGGAGGAATGAAGGGGGAGAAAAAGAGAGAAGGAAATGTGAGAACCTTTAAGACTTAACTGGTTTTTATTTTCACATGAGCTTTCATGGATATAAATCCTGTTCTTTGGATGCACTACTGAGCAGAATGCATACACAATATTGCCAAGATCCTTTAAAGTCCTGTCAGGGCCTCAACAGACTGGCATAAAGAGCTGGCCTTGGGACAGAGCATGGGCATGGCATCCGCAAACCGGCCACTCAGACACCGTCCCTATGCCACCCGCCTGACCAGGTGGCAGGCAGTGTCACACTATGCCTTTGGGGCAGCACTTACATGTGCTGTGTTGAAAAAGTGGCAAAAAGCCACTGCTGCCATGGCTAGGGTGCCCTTTTTGCGCCACGGAAATGCCAGATCGGGACTGCAGTGTGTAGTTGCTGCGGCCCCAATCCAGCAACGAAAGAGGCAGCTGCAGGTCGCCCCTTGGGGCGGTTTGTTCAGCCCCTTCTTCTTTGATCAGTATGTAGATTATTGAAAGACATTATTGAACTCATATTCTGAGTTCAACAAAAAAAAAACCTTTATAGCACTCAACAAAAAAAACCCTTTATAGCACTCCCCTCACCTTAGGTTAATTCTTTAAGAATTAACCTAAATAGCACTTCGCAAGCTTGCATTGTACAATACAACTACAGTATCTGCAGGGGCTACATTCCCAGACTTACTATGGATAATGAAAATCGCAGATGACAGCAAACCCTGTATTTCTGGCTGAAGTTGATTTATAGAGTCATGCTGGAGAACCTCCAGGTGCCTAGAGAAACTCTGGGCCCGTACAGACAGGCCAAAATAAAGCTGCTTCGGGTCACTTTGGAGATTCGCTGTTTAAATGACACACATCTTAAGAGACCAGAAGCTGCACCAAACATGTGCTCCGGTCCTTAGGCATGAAGCACGACTTTGGCATGGCTTCTGGCTTCTTAGGGTGCATGCATCATTTTAACAGCATACCTCCAAAGTAACCCAGAGCAGCTTTATTTTGGCCTGTCTGTATGGGTCCATAGTTTTTTTCAGATGTAGGTAAGTGAAACTTTTAGTCCTGTAGATTTCCTGTAGCAAAACGCAGCTCCTTTGCGCACCACTGGTAAGGCACCATAAGCATCCTCCAGTGGTGCGGTGACATGTCCTGTGAGACACACATTTTGGACGCGTCGCACGTCATGGATGCGTGCCCCATGTTGGCAGAGCCGCACAATCATGGCAATGTCCACACGTACTAGGGTTAGGGAGCGTGAAGTTACTGCAGCAACATGACACCTTTCCTAAATTTGAATACACCAAATTTGAAGTTTCCTAAATTTGAAGACACCAAAATTTGCCACAACAGAGGAAACTTCAGCAAGAGGAAGCTAATGTACTGGGATGTAACTCAGACATTTCTACCTCCGTCAACGTTAAAAGTCTTTCATTTGGACTACAGTTTGTAAGTTTTAGCTGGTTGTTGTTGTTTGCTGAATCAACAGCCCTGCTTAGGCCCTGCAGACACAGGGCCATAGCTTTCTTGATTGAGTTAATCTGTGGTCTTCCTCTTTTCCTACTGCCTTCTACCTTACCTTCTAGTGCATCATGCCTTTTCATGATATGGCCAAAGTACAACTGTCTCAGTTTAGTCATCTTGGCTTCTTGGAATAGTTCAGGCTTGATTTGCTCTTAGATTCATTGATTTGTCTTTTTAGCAAATCAATTAGCAGTCCACAATATCTGTAGAACTCCTCATCAGTGCCACATTTCAAATTAGGTGATTTTCTTCCTATCAACTTTCTTCACTGTCCAGCTCTCACAATCAAGCATAGACATAAGAAATGCAATGATGTGGACAATCTTGACTTTGATATTCAATAATATCTTTACACTTTATGATCTTGTCTAGTTCCTTCATAGCTCCCCTTCCAAGTCTTCCTCTTATTTATTGACTCCATTCTGTTTAATGACTGAGCCAAGGTATGGAAAATCTTGATGGTTTATCTACAGCAAAAGTTTTTCCAGGTGAAAGCCAGTGTGGCATAGTACACTGGACTACAACTGGAGATCAGGTTCAATTCCCACTGAAGCATAAAAATCCACTGGGTGACTTTGGGCAAGTCACATTCTCTTAGCCTTGGAGGATGGCAGTGGCAAATCCCCTCCGAAGAAATCTGCCAAGAAAACCCTATGATAGGTTCATCATAAGTTAAAAATAATTTGGAGGAACACAACAACACACCACACAGAGACTTCTTGAGAAATTCAATGTTCTGCCTAGGGGCTAGTCTACATAATTAAACTACAGTACTACTCATTCCTGTTGAACAAAATGTGATCCACCCACCCACGATTTTCAGGAGTTCAGGCTTTTAAATCCACCAGAAAAAGACTTAGCTATTTTTACCAGAGTATCCCTGGAAATCCACAGAAATGCATATCATTGCACATTTGGCTATTTGCTTCACAAGGATTCAGTTAGCTGTGCATTTTTGGCAGAGAGAGAGTGTATAATTACAGCACTATAGAAATAAAGTTTAATAATAATAGTAATAATAATAATAATGAACAGATGCGGGTTTGCACAGAAAAGTGGAGACCAGTAATGTGCAAAAAGCTGTATCAGTGTGCATAATATACTGTATTTACGTGTAGACTAGCCCTCAGAATGGGGCAGGTAGCCTCACACAGAACAGTGTTTGCCTGAATATCAATGGGTCCCTTTATCTGATTTTATTTATTTCCCAAAATGGGGCCTCCAGTGGCCTGCCTCAGTAGCATGGGAGATTTCCTGTGTAGCCCTTTGAAGAAACAGAAATGGTGAACATCATGAAGGCCCTTGCTTTCTTCTCCTGCACCATAGCAGTGACTCTGTGAGTTTGCCTATCTTTTTAAAATGGCTCTTCAAAGCTGCATGATTATCATCCTTCCTAAGCATATATGCCCCTCAAAATTTTATACAAGTTATGTTTTGTAGATTTCACATCTAACTTTTAATAAAAGACAAGTTAAATTAAAAAAAATTCAAACAATGCTTAATTATTAAAATTATCTCTCACATCCTTTATCCCACTGTGAGTAAGATATAACCCACTAAGCCTTTCTCATTATAGCATGTACATTTCTATACCACTTATCAGTGAACTCAGCACTCTCTAAGCAGTTTACAGTCTGGAGTTTATCAAACGGGACGGGAGGCTCTCAATTTCGAAAGAGAAGATAGCAAGGTCAATTCAAAAATTCACACAATTATGTGATTACTTATCACACCTTAAATTCGCTGTAAATGGCCTCCCCAAACGTGACCCAGATTTTGTGCAAAGTAAGCCATCACATCTGTGGGTTCTTGATTGCAAATTGGCACCCTTGTGCATGCTCAGTGAGACTCCAGATGACTGGAGCATAGCATATTTAGGCAAATGAGAGAGAGGAACCAAGGAAACCCACAATTTAAAAAAGAGGTTGGAGGGGGGCGGGCAGGAAGAATGATTGAAAGAACATGCTCTATTCACATTAAAATGAGCATATATTCACTCTTGTCAAGTAAAAACGTGAATATAATGATTATCCAATAGCTGCAGGTCCATGGCTCTTAATTGGCAGGCAGCAGCCCCCCCTCCCCCCCCCACCAGCAATGCTAAAGGACAAGTGGAAGCAAAATTGAAGCAGAATTGCAGCATGGCTTCATGGGAAACCGCCCCTTCCAGCTTGGGGGGGGGGGGACAGGACCCAAAAGAGACATGTACATTGAGCGAAGTTGCCTAGGAACAGGGTTTGTGACTTCACTAGTTCACTGAATTTACTTAACTGTGGATTGACATGTGATTACGTTCGGAGTGCGTTCGAACTGCCAGCGATTGCATGTGGTAACCTTTCGCGCAGTAACATGAATATGCACGATTCCATTCAGGATGACACTGGATTATACTTCCAATTTCAGTTGTGTGATATCGCCCTCTGTAACCTAATGATATTGACTGTTCCTTAGCTCTGGGACTTATCCACTTTAGAAAGCTAGACTGGCCCTCCTCCTGTTGCCTTTCGACTGGCAGGCAAAGACCTTTTCATTCAGGGAGGCCTTGCTTGCTTTTAACTGCCCAAATGTTGTATTTTATCTTATTTATCTGTTTCTAAATTGTATTATACATCTTTTATGTTTATTAATTTTATGTCTTAATTGTATTTGTTTTATTTAGTTTTATCGTATGTCACTCTGAGTTCCATTCTTGGAAGAAAGGTCAAATATAAATCAAACAAATAGATACAAGAAGCAAACACAGAGAGAAAATGAGGGTTGCAGTGTGACAAAAGAACATGTTCAGTTGATTGAGCCAATTGTCACTACTGTGTTGAAATGATTTATGTGGTGCTAGTGGATCCAGACTAAACAGAGTGCATGGTGAGAGGATCATGAAATGTCTGCATCACACATTTAATTTCCAGTGCAATACACAGCCAGCATATTGTTGCCAACCCATTTTCAGAAGCTCTTTAGTAGTGCAGAGGTTAGGCTAAGTACTGTATATGGAAAACCTGCTGCATAATCCTTCCCTTTTTTGCTCAGCTCAGGCTGGATGCATTCAAATCCACATAATTCCCATGCCACATGAAACTAATTCACACTGACCAGCTGCTGACATGTTGAAAATGTGTTTTGAGTGTACCTTAGCGTTAAGAACTAGCTGGATTGGTCTTGTGATTGCTTCATCACTATACTCATCTTGGCGATCACTGTAACTGAGTTTGGAATTAATAAAGTAGACATATTATTACTTTATGGTATACTGAGCTTGTATCACAACCTAATTAGACAAAAATTGCCATGGAAAAGTGGTTTTATGTTGTCCAAAGTAAAATCTGAAGCCGTATTTGAAGCTGATACATATTTAATACTGAAAGCAAAGATGTCAACAGTTCTATTTATAAAGCAACATTTAATACTCCACTTTGTCCCTGTATCCTAGGAAATGATAGTTACCACTGTTGTGTTCGTCTGTCTGAGAACTTGTTTACTCCTCCTAGCCAGTCATATCTGATTTATTTAATGGAGCAACACAAGTCTGTTTCATTTAATATCTCTATGTTGACTAAGGCATTAAGTGGCATAATTCAACATAGAGCCATGTTCAGCCTTAGTAGGTAATATTTCCTTCCCAGTAAATTAAGCAGTAAATTAATAGTTTCTGCTTTTAGGTCAGCATCTTTCTGCTGTTGCGATAAGCTTAAATCACAGATGGAGATTTTGGAAAAATGAAGAGATTTGTTTCAAGTGGATTATTAGCAACATGAATTGTTACATGAGTTAGTACAGAAAATACACTGATTTGTTTTCTGTAAAATAAAGTTTTGTAGAAAACTAAAAGTCAAGCACAGCCTTTGAGAGGGCTGCTCACTGCTAGCAATATTGTGCAAGAACATAGAGACTGAGATTTGGTTTATAATTTAGCCATGAACCATGCATTATTATCCCGCCTATCATTCAATATTCAATTGTATATTTTCAAAGTATGTAACTTTAGTTTTTCTTCCCTTCTTTGTAAATTAGTGTAGAGGAGTCAGTGAATGATGTAAATGTGCACAGCACATGTCATATTCTGTCTCATAGGTTAGATATTACATTGTAGAATAAAGTACACTTCATCTTGGTTTTTGTAAAGATTATCAGAACATAAGATAAAGTTTTGAATGTGAAATGCATAATAATATCTGGAATATGTCAATTTTGTCTTCTCTACAGTGCACCCACATCATACGCGGGTGCACTATATGTGGCTTCCAGCTTATGTGGAAAGTGTGTGACAATTAAAGAAATGGCACGTGTGACTGTGATTTTTTTTAATGTCACAGAGTAGGAAGTGGGTGAAACTGCCACAGTTACTCAAGCTTTAGCAACATCCTCTCCAGCCTAGTATAACACATTCCATGCTAGGCTGCATTTGGGGGAAAAAATCAGAATTTTTACATCATGGAAGCAAGCCCCCAGTGGCTTGTGTTATCCCCAATGGGTTGTGTATGCCCACCCCTAAGTGAAATTAATGGCATCTTGTGACAACTAAAACTGAGCCAGAAACCGTGAATTATGTACCTAGAATTGCATCTACAAATGCAATAGAATTAGGTGGTAGAATCCTGAGAGGATAGAATTAACTATACCTTTAAACAAATATGTGGAGAAACCATATCATTCAAAAGCAAAAAAATCCAATACACAGGGAGAAAGATCTCAGTGAGCTTGATGTGCTATTTTTCTCGCTGGGAGTTTGGAGGAGCCTGGGAACCAGTGTGGTCTAGTAGTTTGAGTGTTGAGTGTCTTAAGACACTGGGAGACCAGATTTCAAATCCCGGCTCAGCCATACATAAAAACCCACTGGATGACCTTGGGCAAATCATAGCCTCTCATCCTCAGAGTAAGACAAGAACAAACCTTCTATGAATAAATTGCCATGATAGGGTTGTCATATGAAATGACTTGAAGACACACAACAACAATAGAGGGGACATGAAATATGTGGCCATCCCTCTACAGCACCATTTGTTCTGTAGTTTGTGAAGACTACACTCACCCACTCATAAGGCTAAGCACAAGTACCAAAAGAATTAGAGCCATGCCACATTGCATTTTTTTTTAATGAGGCCAACTACTTAATGAAGAAATCATTCAGGGTTTGAAGGGAAAAGTCTCTGTGATGGGAGGTTTTTTTCTACTAAAGAGAGACTACATTCTGCAAATGTATGTATGTGGCAGCTGAGGCCCTGATCCGTCAGGGAAAGGGGCGGGTACAGGTCGCCCCAAAGGAACAGTCTGTAACACGCCTTAGAGAAATACTGGAGGTGATCTCATGGTCAGGAATACTAAAAGAGAAGGGAGTTCAAGGCGGATGGGAGTTTCTCAAAAGGGAGATATTGAAGGCACAGTTTCAACAGTTTCATTGAGGAAGAAAAATGGGAGACGTCTCAAGAAACCAGGATGGATGACTAAGGAACTTTCAACTGAGCTAAGTTTTAAACAGAGCATGTATAAGAAATGGAAAAATGGAGAAATCACCAAAGAGGAATTCAAACAAATAGCAAGCACATGTAGGGGTAAAGTCAGAAAAGCTAAAGCACAGAATGAACTCAGGCTTGCTAGAGAGGTTAAGAACGACAAAAAGGGCTTTTTTTTGGTATGTCTGCAGCAAAAGGAAGAAGAAGGAAATGGTAGGGCCACTGCATGGAGAAGATGGCAAAATGCTAACAGAGGACAGAGAAAAGGCAGAATTACTCAACACCTTCTTTGCCTCACTCTTCTCAGAAAAGGCAAAGGGTGCTCAACCTGAGGATAATGGAGCAGAGGACAGAATAGGGGAATTTCAGCACAGAATAAGTAAGAGATAGTACAGGAAGAGATAGTACAAGGGGCGTTGTCATGGCATGCAAGCACACCTACGGTGCCCATTCCGGGATGCAAGAAGAACCCACCCAGAAGTGGGTTCTTTTTGGTCCCTCTAGAGGCCACGGCGTGTGGTTGCCACAGCCTCCTTCTGGGGCAAAAACGGGCAGCAGTTTTTGGTTAGTCTCTCTAACCAAGTCTAACATTGTAGAAGCTGAGATACAAGGCAAAATGTGGAGGCACCTTTATATTAAATTGTCGTGTAAGAAACAAGTTTGTCCCTGCTTTTCAGGAGTGATGAAAAGGAGATCAAGACAAATAGCAGAATGGAAGAAGCAAAGGATGGGTGCATTACAAGAGCACAAGAAAAGTGTGGGAAAGCTAGGAAAGTGAGCTGGTATGACCAACAAAGTGGAAGGAGCAAGGGAGGGACATATTGTGAAGGCATGAGGATATGTGAAAGAAGAAGTATAAGAGCAAGGAAAGCTGAGATCGGAAATAGGTGAGATAGGTGAGTGAGCAGTTTGAGGAATGGAGTACAAGAACAAAGGGAGGGACACATTACAAGGGAACAAGGGAAAGACAGGAGAAGGAATGATGTGAGCAGAGAAATGCAAGAAGTGAGGGAAGGATACATTGTGAGGGTGCAAGGAAATCTGAGGGAGTAGGAGGAACTGGAGAGCAAGTGATGGAGTGCAGAAAGCAAAAGAAGGACACATGTACATTGCAAGGGCACAAAGAGGCAAGGGAGGGAATAGGAGAGATGGGAGAGTGAGAGCTGCAAACAGCAGAGTGCAAGAAGAGGGATGCCTTGTGAGGGTAGGAGGAGAGGTAAGGGTGGATGTAGGAAGGAAGAAAGAGAATGGCAGAATGAAAGAAGCAAGGGAAGGGTGCATTTCACATGCATAAAGCGAGGCAAGAAGGTGGCTCCCCACTTTGTTTAACATTTACATGAAACCACTGGGAGAGATTATCTGGAGATACGGGGCGTGGTGTTATCAGTATGCTGATGACACCCAAATATGCTTCTCTGTATCTCCGACTGATGCAGTGTCTAAGGATGGCGTCTCTCCTCTGAATGCCTGTCTGGAGTCGGTAATGGGCTGGATGAGGGAAAACAAACTCAGTCTGAATCCAGAGAAAACGGAAGTACTGGTGATAGGTTCCCCAGGCCCGGGGAAGGAAATTTATCCACCTGTCCTGAATGGGGTCACACTTCCCCTGAAGGACTTAGTTCGCAGTTTAGGAGTACTTCTGGACTCGTCCCTGCAGTTGACATCTCAAGCAGATGTGACGGTCAGAAGTGCTTGCAATCAACTTCGGTTGATACACCAACTGCGATCCTACCTGGGCCAAAGGGACCTTGAAACTGTGGTACATGTTCTGGTAACCTCTCGCTTAGATTTCTGTAATGCACTCTACATGGGGCTACCCTTGTACCAAGCCCGGAAGCTTCAGTTAGTACAACATATGGCATCCAGATTGGTCACCGGTGCATCTAGGTTTGACCACATAACACCTGTTTTGAAAGATCTTCACTGGCTCCCTATTTGCTTCCGAGCACAGTACAAGGTGTTGGTTATTACCTATAAAGACCTACATGGCTTGGGACCGAGTTACTTGAGGGACCGCATCTCCCCATATGATCCTCCCCGCACACTCAGAACATCTGGGAAGAACCTGTTGGAAACACCATCTTCCAAATATGTTTCCACATCCCAGATGGCCTTTTCATCAATAGCAGCCCCGTGGATCTGGAATAGTCTTCCCGAGGAACTCTGTCTTATGACCCCCCCCCCGCAACCCTTAAAAAGAGACTTAAAACGTTTCTCTTTTGTCAAGCCTTCCCCCCTGAAGAATGAAGTTTTGTATCTTTGACATCGATTCTCTGCCTTACCCTGGATACGTATGTTGAATGACTGTGTATAGAGGTTTTGTATTATTGGAATTTATTTATATTTTTTCTGATATTTTTATGAGATTGTTTGTAATGGTTTTAATAGTCTGTAACCCCACCTCAATCCAATGGGAGGGGCGGGGAAACATAAATAAAATTTATTATTATTATTATTAAAATGAGTATGAATGAGGAGGGAAGGAGAGAAGGGAGAGAAAGAGCAAGATGGCTCAGTGAGGGGCAACATGCAAGGGAGGGAAATGTGTCATAAAGTGAAGAAGGAGGAAAGTGGGAAGGAGCTGTAGCAACAGAGTGCGAAGAACACAAAAAGGGACCATGACAGAAGCCTGAGTCAGGAGGGATGGACTGGGGTTAGGACAAGTTAGGAGCAAAGCATCAGAGGCAAGGAAGCAGCAGCAGAGCTCCTTCAGGAGGAGGAAAATGATGCAGTTCATTGTTCCTGTGCTGTGCTCCCTGAAGCAGCCACCTGATGATGATGCTCTCTTGAGCAGATGGGAGAACAGAAGAAGAGAAGGTAGGTAGAACCTTATTAGGGGAGATGCTCAATGTACATATTCAGATTTTTTTGGAAAATGGATCCAAACAGTAATAAATACAATATAAAATCCTTTTTGATGAATTAACTCCGTGTATATTTGTCATGTGAGTATGGTATGGCCATTTCAACTGTTTGCTTGTGCACATGCCCTACTAAGTTAATGGGCATAAGAGAGGAATATAATTTCCTTGAGTAATGTAAACTCTGTCAGAGAAGTAAAACAGCAATCACAAGGATGAAGATGTAGATATAGTTCATGTCAAGAAATATAAGGATGGTGTTAAGTGGGGGTGGGTGGGTTGGGGGGGGTGCATCAACCACATTAGGTTGGTACTTGCTTTGATTTTGTTACCCCATACACCAAGGAATATCTTCCAAAGTTTCCAAGGAGGTACCTGTGCTAGTTTTTCACAGCAAAACCAACAGAATTTAGTACCTACCCTTATCTAGCCAACAGTATATATCCTTGAAGAAGACTAATAAGTTTCATTTGGCATAAGTTTTCACAGATTGCAGCTCACTTTGTAGATGTATGGAGTGTCACCTCATTTGTCAGATATGTATACACATGGTTGGGATAGGGAGATGTAATTAGGAAGGAATGGAAGTGTTTTAAAAAATGCAAATATTTATCCATACCTTAACTGGCACTGTTCTTTAACAAAAATGGGGGAACAGACATCCAAAGCATAAAAGCTTAGCTTGTACATTTTCATGAAAAGAAAGATGAAAGAAAGTTAAAGTAGACCATTTTTAGTTATAATAAAATATCTCTCTTTTAAAAAAATTATTAAAATTATACAGTAAATAAATCAATAAAAGATGGCAACCCCCCCCCCACAAAATACTACGATTATAAAAATGGACATTTGATAGCACCACACATATATAATCTTATACAGATTGAATTCTCTGAAAAACATCAGACAATAATGACAAATGGTAGAATGGCGGATAGACAGTTATATTATGTGCGTTAACAAAATCAATAAAAGGAAGCAATTTTTCATGAAAAGATCTTGATTTTGTTGTATTATTCTGTCTCTTTGAATGAATTTGGACTATTTCCCCCCTTCAACTATTGCTGCTTTTTTTTTTTTTTTTTAACTTTCATATGCAGCTTGCCCTGTAAATCAGATGGCAGTTATTCTTAGGGGCATCATATGGTCTTTTCATGGATCTATAGTTTTTTGCCTTTGGTGAAAAACTGAGGAAAAGAATAGTGATCTCATTAGAATACCACTGAACATATCTGTGTGTGACAAAATGTTGCTAGCACTGTTCTTTTACTTATATTGCACTGGGAATGTACATGTTCACTTTACGCGTTTTCCTTCTCCCTATTAATTCCCGCATCAACCCTGTAAAGTAAGTTTGCTGAGAGGTGGTGCTGGCCAAGTTCACAAGGCAGGAAAAACACAAAGCAGAAAGGTGAACTTAGGTCTCTCTGTTCCAAATATATGGTCAGTGCTGGATGTGGTTACCTTCCCCCTTGAAGACTTAGACTCATAGTATGGGTATACTCCTGGATTGAACACTTAACCAGAATACTTAGGTTTTTCAGTTCAATGCTATGTAGATCCCATATTGATTAGTTAATTAATATGTTTCAACAGCTGATACTAGTTCACAGACTGCACATATTCCTGGACGTGTCTGATCTGGTCATGGTGAAACATGCCTCAGGTATATCCTGTTTCAAACACTAACGTTTTCTCCATTGGACTGGTTTAGAAAAGTGTTGGAAATTTTTACTGATACAGAATGCTGCAGGCAGACTGTTTTACTGGAACCAGTTTCAGGGAACGTACTGTATGACTCCTTTGCCACAGAAGCATCACTGGCTCCCTGTCTATTTCTGGCACAATCAAAGTACTAGTTATGACCTATAAAACCTGAGGGGGGATTGTGGTATTTGAAATATTGCATTTTCCCATGGAGGCTTAAGATTTTAAAGATCTCTTGGTCTCATTGACATCAGAGGCATTTTAGGTGGCAAGGAAAGAAAGGGGCTACTCAGCAGCCACTTGCAGGGCATTCTCTGAACTCCCTGCCAAAGAAAGCTAGATTTGAGCCCTCACGGTTATCCTCTTGCCAGTACACAAATACATTTTTATTTTGGTAGGCTTTAACATGTAAGGTGACCTGCTGTTAGGGATTTAACTTGTGGTTGGGTACTTGCTATCTCTTCTGTTGCTGTGTTTTAAATTGTGTTTTTAACTTGTCTTATGTTTTAAACAAAAATTTGTTTTTAATCTGTAATATGATTTCTGGTTGAATGGTAGGGATATACAGTACATAAATTGAGAATTACATCTGAAGTGGACTCTGACCCATAAAAGTTTATGCCACAATTAATAAGTTAGCCTTTAAAGTACACACAACACTTTCCTGTTTGGCTGCATTAGACCTAAGCTTGAATAAATTAATTTTTTGGATTACAACTCCCATGATGGCTGTAGGATTCTGGGAGGTCAGAGAGTCTAGCAAGTTTATACCTTGAGGAAGTAGGGAAAGATGCCATTGCAGAACTTATGCCAAAAGAGTGTCCAAAATATGACTCTTATTTATCTCTAATGTGCACTGTTGCACAAAAGTTGTAGACTGGGCCTGTGTGGCAGCTTCACATATGTTGTGCAGTGAAACTGTAACAGGAGTGGCAGTTAACAGTGCCCTGGTCAAATGATTTCTGATGAAAGTAATTTGTAATTTGTGTGCTGATTCATGTGCCAGTGTTATTGTTTCAGAAATCCATTTGGACAGCTGGATCATGATGTACCTTCCTGCTTAAAGTTTAAGAGACTGTCTGAGCACCCTAGAGCAGTCCACATAGAAAGCTAGAGCATATCTCATCCAAATGAGGGAAGACAAGTTTCCATATTGGACTGCAGACTTGGGAAGAAAACAGGTAATACAAGTTTCTGAGCCATCTGGAACTGGAACATTACCTTGGGGAGAAATAGAATGTCAGCATATAGAGCCACTTTATGCTTTTAAAAATGAAGGAAAGGCTGGTTCCGGCATGGAGGGCCCAGTTCACCATCTGGCATAGGTGATAGCAACAAGGAAGACAGCTTGAATTTTCTGCATTTTAATGTCTGCCATTACCAATGACTCAAAGGGTTTAGACATGATACAGGAGCATTTGCAGATAGGTAAACCTTAACAGAGAGAAATTACACTAGCTTGCTCTTTAAATGAGCAAAACCAAGAGAAAATGAGTGTAAAAGGAAAATGAAAATGATTTAAAGACATTTCATCATTGTACAGAAAAGTGAATGTAACCTAATTTGACTTGTAAGAACATGCAGTGCATGGCTTCCTTGCCATCTGTAGAATCCTTAATACTGGTTGTAGAAATGGTAGCTAGCTTGATCCTCAAAACCATAAGGTGCAACTTCTGTAGGTCTGGATGGCAGATCCTGTCCTTCTTGTGGATCATGAGATTTGGATGTGACAAGACCAGAATGTGTCTTCCTCTGAATAGTAGGAGCAGGAGAGCAAAGATTGCTTGGGCCACCATGGTATTACTAGTAGTTTAGGTTCAATTAATTTCTTGTTCTACCTTAAGGCCACAACAAATATAACTAGTAAACAGTTTCCACTGTCCATCTGAGTCTTGGAACCAAAACAGACCAGCCCAAAGGGGCAGCGTGACACCACCCCTGAAAGAGCCAGGTGGGCAATGTGGCAACTGCATGCTGTGGCCCCAAAATGCTGCATCTTTTTGCACTGGAAAAAGGGTAGCTTTTCCACTGCAACAGTGCCTTTTCAGCGCTCATGTGGCATGTGGCATATGAACACCGTGGTGCTAGAGTGCCGCAATGCTGCCTGTCATCTGGGCGTGCAGTGTGATGCTGTCATTGGGGCATGCGGCATCTGTACACCATGCCCCCATGCTACCGGGATGCCAGTGTATTGTGCTGGTCTGTATTGGCCCTCGGTCACCATTTGATCCTCTAGTGCAGTGGGTCTCAAACTTTTTTGGGCTATCACCCCCTTTCTTCTTGGGCAATAACCCAAACACCCCCCAACACTCATTTCTTGATATTAGGTCTACTGTTATACTGCAAATTCAAAACAACCAATCTCAGTTGCTGCTCCCTTTGCACTCCATCACTCTGGAAGCAGCAACTGAGCAGCTGGCAATATATTGACTGGAAAGCCTCTTGCTTGTGCTGGCCTTCTGCTCAACCAGCATCCTCACCATGTTCCTAAAGGACACTGGTTCCTCATCTTTCTTATGCACCAATACGCTGACTGAAGCACCTCCCGCCACCCCCTTTTCTCTCACTTCCGCCTGGATCTTTCCCTAGATCTTACCACTCACTTTGGGAATCACTGCTCTAGTGAAAGTGGAGGAAAGGAATGCAGAAGACACCCATTCTGACTCTAAAGGGATGTGTCTCCCATGTTGTGGCCTCTTCTGCAACTCTTGGAGTAAAAGTGGTTGCAGTGAGGGTGGGATGCTATCTTGCATGCTATTTTGGGGGGTGGGGTAGGTCCTAAGCCCTTGAGTCCAATGTGTATACCCAATGAGGCTCTGAGTTAATTCCAGAACCAACCATTTGTAGTTCACAATGAATCCAAGCTCTGTGATTAAAGACAGTCAGGTGAATGTTTTATTAAAAGTATGGAAAGTTTTTAATTCATTGAGTTTATAAGTAACCAAATACCATTTCTCAGCATTTTGGTAATAATCAATACTTATTTCTTATCTCCTTTTCCCTGTGGATCAAGGAAGACAACAGAACATAAAATACAGAATATCATCCAAAAACACCAGTTAAGACCATATAAAATCAATATGTATTAAAAACAATCAATCCATGCTTTTTAATATATATTTTTACAAAATCTGGATAGGCCTGTGAAAAGAGACTGGTCTTCAATGCTGTTTTAAATTTGGACAGCATATCCGGCTGTTCAATCTCTTCTGGCAGGTCGCTCCACAGACTGGGGGCAGCTGAAGAAAAAAGTCATCTGGGTGACTGGAGTAAATGTCCCCCAGAGGACCTGAGTGTACAGGAAGAGGTGATCCCTTAAGTACTGTAACTTAAACCCAAACTGCATAGGGCTTAAAAGGTAATAAGTGACACTTTGCACCTTGCCAGGAAGCTAATTAGCAGCCAGTGATTTTGATACTGGTGTAATATGATCACTCCTAGATGTACCATTAACCAATCTGGCTGCCATGCTTTGAACTAATAGGTTTCCAAACTTGGTACAGAGGTAGCCTAATGTAGTACGTTGCAAATGTCCAGTCTTGAGGTTACTAGCATATTCACTATTTTCTTTAGGTCCCCTAGCTCTAGGAAGGGGTGTAGTTGGTGTAATAGGTGCTTTTGGCCATCGCATCTATAGGCTGTCATTTGGAACAATGGATCCAGAAGCACCTCCATGTTGTTAGTTCCAAACTGGACTGGATCCTCTCAGATTTCTGGGCCATTCAAAAGTTATGCTTTCACAAGTTCCTCTTTTGGATGTATCTCTGTTAGTTCTCCAGTCAGAGACAGAGCTGGGGGGGGGTTTCTTGGGGTCCGGACCCCCCCTTCCATTAGAAAAATGAATAGTGCGTGCTGCTGCGCCCAAGCCCCATTATAATGGTGGCACTTAGTCTGGACCCCCCCCCTTCCTAAAATCCTAGCTATGTCCCTGCTCCAGTTCAACAATACCTTGAATAATGTCATCACTGACAAAAGCATGCCCCCAATACTAAGTAACTTTTAAAACCTGGTACGATCTCACACAGTGAATCAGATTAACTATTAGAATGAGGGAGTTTGTCCTTTGGAATGTGAGAGGTTATGGAAGTTTCCCATGTATTTGAGGTTTATGCTCTTGGTATGTTTAAAGGCACTGTAAAAAAGTTTTTAAAAAAGATTTTAAGTATGATGCTTAAAAAGGATAAAGCAACTTCATTGACAAAGTATTTAATGATATTTGATTGTCATTGATAGATCGAAGTCTAGCAGAGTGGCGCTGGGGGCGGGCATCAAGAAGGGGTTTTCCTGACTGGTGGGTAGAGCAGGACAGGTAGGAAAGAACTGAAGGAGAAAGGCTGAATCTTAACAGATATATCTGAAAAGAACTTTGAATTTGGATTGCTGCCTGGCCACTAGGCATGTGAGGTAAAACCCTCACATGATGGATTGCTCCACCTGCCATCCCAAGAATGCCTTCCTCCTCTCCACTCTGTTGATTCATGGGAAGAAATAGTAGAGAAAGGAAGGAATGCAAAGACATCAGATTTCAATTCCTACTAGTATATGTGTATGGCTTTTAAGTATATGGTATTTAGTATATCCATTCTTGTATATATCCATTGCCTCTTATGATGTGAACTGCTTTTAAGAACCCCCCTGGCTCAAAATGGGATTAAAATCTATAAATAAATGATAGCATACTGCCTCTGAACTATAGATGCTGGCATTATAAAGGCCATCCCTACTGTTAAGTAAAGTGGCTGCCACAGGCAGCAGATAATTGGGGAGGTAGCTGTGGAGGACAGGGGTGTGCCATGTCTGCCTGGAACCCTTCCTAAAGTAGCCACTTGCCTGTATTGATACTACTGAAGTAAGATTTAACTGTCTTTCTCATTGGCTTTTATACATGGGATGGGAAATGCACTCCAATTTGCCTTTAGCACCAAAATGTTTTATATCCCAGTGTTTCATCACTGTTAGAAACAGTGTTGAAATACATGGACATTTTAAGTCTGGTATAGTAGAGTTCCTATATGATGCATGATGGATAATCTGTGGAATGAGTTTTAGCAGCCCTCCACACTAAAATACTGTCTATAGATCATATATTTTCATTACCTTAATCTGGTTCAGAAGATAGCCAAAAAACAAAAACAAAACAAACAAACAAAAACCTTTACTAGGATATTATGTTGAAAGTAAATTAATGTAGGAAGGTGGGGAAATACCATATACTGTATACTCTACTGTAAGCCGACCTCATATAGAAGTTGAGGACAGATTTGGAGGTCAAAATTATGGCTTTTGATATTACTTGTGGATAAGTCAAGGGTAAAATTTAGGAGCATGTAACAAAGGATGTAAAGGATGAAGCAAAGGGAAACAACGCCAAAGAACTTATAAAATTCAAGCAGACATCATTGTTTGTGCTCACACTAAAGGCTGGATGGATAAGGGAAAAGAGGAGGGTCAGTGCTTCCAGGACAAATTAAACTCTTGCCTTTCACCATAGTCTGGTTCCTTTTTTCTTTTTTGTAAGAGTTAGAGTATGGTACTTACATTGACCCACGGATAAGTCGACTCAGGTTTTTGGGGTCAATTTTTTGACTAAAATTTCTAGACTTATACATGAGTATATACAGTAATACTTAAGACTGACTTGTGAAATAAAAGGTATTTAAGGCAGGAGTTACAGCTTTAAAAAAATAAAATTCAAGTTTTATTAATAAAATAGCAAGCACACAGATTGAAGTGAAGAAAATTAGCTTTATGTAGATTAAAAAAATGACTTGTTAGAATTTTACTCAAATGGTTCTGTACAATTTACAATTTTATGTACAAAATGTATAATAAAATACAGTACCCTCTTCCTGAGTATCAATTCTATATGATATCCCCCCACTAATTATTAGATGGAAATACCATAATTGTCCTAGCATTTGTTTTACTTCAAGTAATACTGACATTAAAAAAAACATCAGAAACAATAGTTTCCAATGTAATTCTTAAAGTAATAACTGAAGCAATCAATAGCTACACTTCTATAGTAAAATATGATCCATTGTTAATGTACAATTTTATTGTTTTTTTCTGATGATTCAGGTGCAGCTGAACACAACTGAAGCCCACTTTATTATGGTTCACCTTAGTAAGATTACTTATTATTGGTGCATCAATCTGCCCATGTATATATATTATAAAATGAATGCAATAAATAACTATGTGCCTAATACAAAGGCACCGTGGATCCAAACAGTTCTCGTATTCTGAGCAAAGTATGTATGCTTGCCATGATATGTTTAAGATTTATTTATGTAGAACTTTGTGGTAGAATAAGGCCTCAGTTACAAATATGTGCTTTAATTTGTAAATAAAATTGTCCAAGTAACCATAAGACAGAGTCTCATTAAAAAGCTAATAAAAGCTTAAGAATTAAAAAGAATGTAAAAACATTAATAATACCTTCAATATGGGTTTATGATATTCAGTAATTTTACATACCTTTGAGCATTGGTTATGTTTTACATAATTATGTATATTTGCTAAATTAACAGTTAGAACATGTTAAAGAACTGAAAGGAATTTATGGATTAAAATTTCAGTTCAATAATACTGTGATACTATCCTCACAATTTTTAACAATTGCTGTAGTTTGATAGTCAAAACTAAAGGTATGTGTTTTGTATGTGTCCATGATTATACTCACACTTTATGTAGCACTCTAAAGTTCTAGTGGCACAGTCTGAACTAGTATTGTATCTCATTTGTCACTGCACTGAGCCACAATGTGTGCCATTGACCCTGTTTGTGTTCTCAGATCCATACTGACCACACTGTGGGAACCAAAAATGAGTATAAGGATTTTTGTTGAAGCAGCTCTGTGTTTACTTTGCAAAGTAATTTTACAATGTCCAAATGGCTCTTTAAAAATATTTGACTATTCCACAGTAGGAGCTGTTACATGAAAGCAAAACAAAATACTGAAATATAGATACTTGTGGTATATGTGCACTGATGAATCACAAACATTATTTCCCTTCCATTTATTTGTGCTAATATCTGTGCAAATAAATATGAGATTATATTAATGTAAGTATATCAAGCTTCCAACATAACTTATAAAATTTGGAATATATTTTCCACAGAATGTTGTAGTGTTTAAAAACATGTGAAGAGAATGTAAGGCTGTTTTTTTAAAAACATATATTTTATAAAGTATATGCCCCGACTGAGCAAGAGGAAACCTCTTGTGAACTGGGAACTTTATCTGTAAATTGATACAGCATATTTGTTCTCATTCCACAACTAGCAGCCATGGTTATGCATGCGGTCCTTGCTAATGACTGATAATCTGATAGGTAGGTCACTTTTCTGAAACTGGACTACTGCACTAACTTCCAAAAGTATAGCAGAACTCAACTGAAAATTCACATCATACTTCATAATGAAAAAGGGGAAGACTCTCTGAAGTGTTATCAAAGTGCTTAAAATTTAAAACAAACAATTTCACAAAAAGTTGGTCTTCAGCTGAATGCTTGTGCTTTTCCCAGGATTCTTTGAATGTCTAGGGGAGGTCTTGTCCTTGATACTTTCCTGATTGCCCTTCACAGCTGATTCAAGTCTTGCTTTCATTGGTGGAGATGAAGTCATTAGTTTTTTAAAGACTGAGGAATATTGTGGACCAATCTGCATCAGATATTGCAAAGCAAACTCATGTAGACTCCTTGCTGAACTTGTAGCTGATCCCAGGGCATTTTCATCCAGGAGAAAAGAAATTAGGATTGGTAGAAAGCAAGCCACTAGATGAGCTCCTGTGAAAGATTTTTTAAAAATAAATAAATAAAAGTTCCTCAATATTAACTTCACAAACAGCTGCACTTGAGACTGCAATCCTAAATACGTAATAGGATGATTATGCAGAGGATTAGGCTCTTTCAGGGCATTATTTTACAGTTGTACTTTCCAGGGCCAGTCTTGGTATGGATTAATACAAAAGCCTTATATTTCAGCATTATGAAGGGGCTAACAAATAGGCAGAATGTAGGGCTGCCTCTGCACTGCAGAAATAATCCAGTCTGACACCACTTTAACTGCCATGGGGCAATTCTATGGAATTCAGGAAATTGTGGTTGATTGTGGCACCAGAGCGGAGGGACCTCAATGTGTGTGTGAGTTGGTATAGTCAGAAAAGAAGAATTTGAATTTATTAGGTATGAGGAATATGTTGAGACAAGTTATGGCAGTATGGAAGGGACACATTCCACTTCAGCAAAATTGGTACCATACTGCTGATGTTTATATCAATCAGTAGGAACTGCACCTGAGGAATGTCCTCAGAAGATGGTAAGAATGAAATTATTTCTGATTATCCATGTGGGAACAGGGTAAAATGTACACAAGAGTATACTGTAAGTGTATAAGAGGACTTGCAGATGATATGTCCTTTTACCCATCTTGTATGTTCCAGTACTGGATATGATTTCCCCCATCTTACACCAAGGACATAGCCAAGGGGGGGGGGGGGTCCAGGGGGTCCTTCCCCCCTTCACACTCCTCCCTCCCTCCTCCTCCTCCCGGAGCGGGGCCTCCCTCCCTGCGACTTTTTTCCCTTTCTTTTCCCCCTCTTTCTGCTCCTCCTCCTCCTCTGCACTTTTGGCAGACAAAAATCTCCGTTCCTGCAGAAGGAGAGGAGGAGGAGGAGGAAAAGGAGGAAGAAGAAGAAGGGAAGGAAGGAAGACAGGAAGGAAGGAAGGAAGGAAGGAAGGAAGGAAAAAAGGAAGGAACAACGATAGACAGGAAAGAAGGGAGGGAGGGAGGAAGGGAGGGAGGGAAGGAAGGAAGGGACTTTCCTTCCACCCCATACCCACCTACCCTTCCTGTGCAGTCCACACTTTCCCTCCATCTGGAGGAGATAAAGGGGGCCCTCCCTCCCCAGAATTGGTGCCTTTTTTGAGGGAGGGAGGGTCAGGAGGGAGTCTTTCTCATTCCTCCCTGGGCTCCTGGTGCCTCCAAAGCCAGGGATCATGATGGGGGAAGGATGGCTGCAGGGCGAAGGCCCAGAGAAAACCAAACAGATTGCCAACATTTTGCAGGTTTTTGGGGTGGGGGTGGGAAAAGAGCACACACACCCCTTTTGCAAGGCAGGACTGGGGGAAAGAGGGTCACTTGAAGGCTGGAAGGGGGCAGGTTTTCCTAGTAAGAGGGCTCCAACCCAGGGAGAAATACAACAACAACAACAATAATTGGTGGTGGTGATTTTTGTATCCCACCTTTCTCCTCAAATTGGGACCCAAAGCAGCTTTGGGTTATTTATTATTATTATGGCTCTTGATACTATCAGTCATGTTAACTGTGTGGTTATTATTATTATTATTATTATTGCTGCTGCTGCTGCTGCTGTGTGTGTGTTCTGTGCCTTCAAGTCATTTTTTAAATCATGGGGTTTTCTTGGCAAGATTTCTTCAGAGGGAGGTTTGCCACTGCCTTCCCCTGAGGAGGCTGAGAGAGTGTGACTTCTTGCCCAAGGGACTCCATGGCTGCAGAGGAGGTTAAATCTAATCTGCCTCCATTCATTTAGAGCTGGAAGGGACCCTCAAAGGTCATCTAATCCAGCCCGAACCTGCCATGTAATGACAGGGTCATTTTTGTAAAACAAATGGGGTTTAGCCTTTGCCATCCTCAGAGGCTGAGAGCATATGACTTGCTGTTATTTTGCAAGCCCTAAGACTTTTTGACCTTGTTGTGTGTGTGTTTAGACTTATACACCTCAAATCAATATAAACCATAACAAACCACGGCGGCACTAAGACAAGTTTGTAAAGATAAACTGTTTTTAGGTTTCTTGTAAATATGACTAATATTTAAATAAATTTTCATATTGCTTTCAATTTATCATATTATGTGCCTTTATATTATTATTTTGTCAAGTTTTAGGCCTAACTTATAAAAATATGCTGTTAATATTGAACAAGTTTTAACCTTATAAAACTAATAAAGTGCCTGTATGTACATTCTGGGGAATATCTCCGAGGCTTGTTGGCAACACTCAGCCAAATTGGGGAAGGTGTGAGGGCAGCAGGAGTTCCTGAGAGGAAGAAGCCAGGGAAGAAGTCCTTTTTTCTCTTTTCATCCCCTTCCCTTCACTCCAAGGGCAAACTTCTGCACTAACTCAAAAACTGCCCTGCAGCCCCGGCTTGCTTTATTTTCCTTCCTCGAAAAAGACAACTCTCCTGCTTCTCCTTTCCCCTGAATGAACTTGAGGGGCCCTTGGCAATGGGGCTGAAATGGAGCAGCCCCCTCCCCTCCTTTCCCTTTCCTCAGGTAAACGCTCAACCCTCTTTCTGTGTTGGGGGGGGGGGGGCTCTTAATCTCTCAAAATGGTGGCACTTAGTCTGGACCCGCCCTTCCCAAAATCCTGACTACGTCCCTGCTTACACTGCATCCCACTGAGAAGCAAAAAATGTCCCCCATTACTTAATAATTAATTTAAAATTAAATTAAAAGCATTAAATGAAGGATGTTGCATTAATACTCATACAGTATTTTAATCCACAGTGAATTCAAATTGTTAAACGTGTTTAGCTCTACAACGGGCACTTACGATGTTTCTCCTCAGCAAGGGCTATAACAGCAGCCACCACCTTTATTCCTTCTTGTATAACTTGAAGCTCAGCAGAATTCTCAGGTTTAGCTTTCTCTGTTTCCTGAAGTTTGCTCACAATTGATGATACTAATGAATGAATGTAAGGATATGAGATAGCTCGGTTCGGATACTGAAAAACAGTCAGTAGCAGCTGATAACATTTAAGTTGTACCTAAAAAGGAGGAAAGTTCTAGGTTAGAAAAACAAAAAAGTTCAATTGAGATTCTGACTTGCATTTGCATGACTATCCTATATCCTACTACGTACAATTATCAGAAGTGAACAGCATCTCTAACAAGGATCTACTCTTGGATCCAAGAGTAGGCAAAAAGAGAAGTGAAATGAAGAAATGAAAGCAGGCACTGCTGTCAGATAACAGTGTTTACACGATGGCTTTAGCCACATAGTTACCATTGGTTATAGGTTTCCATGCTACATCCTTTATGAAAAAGAGTGTGGGTGCTGTGTACTTTTTGAGTACCTTTTATTTTTCAGTGAAGCTTTACCTCTTGTTTCTGCTACTTCCTTAAATTGAAACCTCTATTTGTGCATTCTTATCCAAATGGCAATACAAAGTAGCAACTATGGCTTTTCAAGCCCACCCCCTTTATGTATTTATTTACTGGATTTATAACCTGCCTTCTTCCTGGAATAGGATCCAAGGGGGCTAACTTTAGTGGAACCATTCAGAGTCTGGAAAATGTTTCCCTCGGAAACATCTGAGCAGCCTAGCAATACTATATAAGTACTGAGCAGCCCACCAGTACTATATAATGCTCATGAGTAAACATCTAACAAGTTTTCCCATGCTCCTGTAGTGGGAGGGGGGAGCTGTGCTTGTTTCAATGGAGGTGACAAACATGCAAAGCGAGAAAAAAACTATCAATCAATAAGGAAATATAAAAAAGAAGAGCAAGGCAGAAAAAACGGAGGAAGTAAAGTGTAGGGGTTAACTGGTTCAGAAAGAGCTCCTTGTGCTGTAATTATGGTAGAGTGCAATGGGACTTTTTTTAATTACCTGAAGTATTGGTAGACACTGTGGTAAATCTCAGGAAGGGTTTGTTCATTAAGGTGCAAAACACACTGCAGAAATAATCCAGTTTGAGACTGCTATAGTTGCCCTGGCTCAATGCAAGGGAGTTCTGGGAACTGCAGTTTTGAGAGACATTTAACTGTTTCTGTCAGAGAGCTCTGGTTCCACAATAAATTACAATTGCCAAGATTCCCTAGCACTAATCCAGGGCAGTAAAAGCAGTCTCAAACTGGATTATTTCTGCAGTGTGTTTTGGACCTAAGTTCTCTGGTCTTTTTTGACCTCTCATGGTGGAATTAAAATGAGAACATGCTCCAAACACACCAACCTGATCCAAATTGAGATAGTTGTGAAAGGGATTTTTTTTCACCAAGAACCCCCCCCCCAACAATACTATGACTTGGCCTGACAAAAATAGGTAATAGGATTACACCAGAAAGAAAACAGAAAAGCAGCAAGGTCACCCAAGTTTACTACTGCTAACTGACCTCTATCCCACTATAAAAGCCTTGTGTGCAAGAGCTGTCAGTGCCAAAAAAACAAAAAACAAAAACCCACCTCATTGTTTCAGAACTAGAAGAAGTATTACTGCTTACAGAGTACAGTGTTTATGAGTGGGGAAGCAAACCATTCAGCACAGATTTAATCGGACTCATTGAATGTGTCACTGAAACTTCTTTTTGAGAGAAAGTATGAATGAGAAAAGACAAGAGAAGGGAAACTTTACATCTAAACATACAATTTTATCTGCAATTTGCATTAGTTTTACAAGTGGAGTCCTATACATATGTATTGTATTATACTGATTCATTTGTACCCTGCCTCTTTTTCTCTAAAGCTAGGATGCAAGATAAGTTACAAAATAAGAAGTATGAGTGCAAATCAAAACACTTATAGATGAAACATATATTATTTTAAGTATGCAATTAAACTTTTTATAGAATTAGTCATTTAAATCATAGTCATTAAAAAGCAAAGAGAGAAAAATAGTATGGGATACGAAGAAAAGACCTTTCCTATCTTATACAGTGCGCCCGCATTATACACGAGTACGCTATATGCGGCTTTGAGCATATAAGATGCAAGGGGTGGCATGTCCCATTTACATGAATGGGGCACGCACCTGTGGCGTACACCCTGTACGCCACCACCATAGTCACAAGCCCCATTCATTTGAATGGGGCTTGAGCATCCATGTTTTTTCTCTTGCGCGGGGGGGGGGGGGGGGAACGGACCCCCCGCTTATGAAAAGGGCAGAAAGGGTACTAAGAAAAAAAACTTTCCTACTAATTTTTTTTTGAATAAAAAAGGTCTTCAAATGCCAAGGAAAAAACAGGAAGGAGGGAGCTTGTCTAGCATCCCTAAGGAAGGGAGTTCCAGAGTATGGGAATGCCCATCTTTTATCATTTGCTCTGGCTGTAACCAAAAGGATATTATACAATATCTCAGTAGATATACTGAGGTTTGTTTTGCTATTGAGAATATGTTTATGGACATCACAAGTTCCAAAGTTGTCTTGGCCAGATGATTTTAGATTTCTTGATTAAATTACCAAGACTAACAAGTTTGTGCCGTATCATTATACAGACTTAATTAATTATAAAGTGACAGTTTCAAGTTGTAACTTTCACTAAAAAAAAGCAACAGGGAAAAAGCAGTGGCACCACCGGGGTGTGTGTGTGTCTGACACCCCAGTTGGGCCCTCCTCCCACTTTAGTGCAGGAGGGGCAAATGCATGACCTGCCAGGCTGCCTCCCTTGGAAGGAAGCCCAGCAGTGGAGCAGCAGGTGGGGTGAACGTGCACCCTTCCCAGGTGATATCCTTGGCACCAGATGATACCCTCGCTAGTGATGCCATTGGGAGAGAGAATGATGTAGGACAGTTTCTCAACAGATCAATGTATTCTAAATGTTTTCTTGTGGCAAAAAATGCAGAAAAGGCAATTTGTAATGCACAAAGAAATCCAAAGTGACAATCTTGTCTACTTATCAAGTGCAAGAATGTGTACCATGTTTACAAGTTATAAACAAATGTGACAAAACAATGAACTGCGTAAAATTGGTATCTGTGCAGAATGTTCATACTATAAATAAAATCACACAAATGTATTTTCATTGCTACCACCTGTTTAAGAGTTTTAAGCAAGCCTAACAATTCTGAATTCAGTATTTATTTTACATACTTCTATACTGTCCTTTAATTGAAAATTTCCAGGTAGAAAATGATCACAACATCAGAAAAGTACATATAGTTTAAAAGAGTAGGAAAACAAAAGGCATGTTTCCTAACGGAGACACGTTTACCCTAATGGAACAGCTCTTTCTTATTGCTACCTTTCCTGAGTGGAAAAGCATACAGCAAACAATAGTAAATTTCTAAATAAAGTTAAGCAGTCTACAGTACTTACAACAGGGTCTTTAGATTCCAATGCTGATTTAAACTTTTCAGTGCAACTCATCTGAAGGCACTCCATGGCAGTAACTTCTGGACTTGTAGACAAAATAAATACTGTGATGGCAGCCAACAGGCTACTTTCATCTAATTCTTGGTGAGCACCATCTACTAATGATAAAAATAATCTAATGCAGATATGGCAGATGTAAGATAATGTAGGTTTCTTTACTTATTTGTTTCAGTGTTTTAGTGTTCCATGGTCTTCAATGTTTCATCCTCCAGATATTTTGGACTTCATATTTGCAAAGCACCAGCCAGCATAGGATTCAATCAGGTATTCTGGGAGTTGAAATCCAAAACATCTAGAGGACCAAACACTGAAAAGTACTGTATTATTAGCCTGAGTATTACATATAAGGCAGCACTCACTTCATATTGTATAGATCATATTCAATTGCTGGTAAATCCTTTCCCCAATTATACTGATCTATATGCAAACACCACCTTCAGTCTGACATACCTTGATTCCAAAAATTAAGGATAGTGACCAAAGCACTACGGAGCAAATCATTCCAAGCAGTTCGGCTCTTCTCTGCCCGGGCCATGGGAGAAGATAGCACTCCTTTAAGAGCTTGTAATGAAGCAGCAACAGTTAAAGGTAACTGGCCAGTTGGTAATTTCACAGCAGTTTCTCTCAGGACTCCAATAATCAGATATAAGATAGTAGGAAGAACAGCAATGCTTCCTGAAAAAGATGACAAATGTGTGAAGCTATGTTTTATGTTCATTAAATGTTAAGTAACAATATCTCAGAGAAACAGGAAAACAATAATATTGCAACTATAAAATTAGGGAGAGGCCAGCTCTATTCTGTTATTAATGTTTGTTCAGCAAGGGTAATAATAATAATAGAGTTTATTTGTATTTCCCGCCTCTCCCTACGGATCGAGGCGGGCTTACAATTATAACAATAAAAATACAATTTCACGAGGGCGAAAGATTTATACGATCTGAAGAGAAGCCAGAGTAAATAAATATATTGCTGTGAAAGAAACCTGAAACCTGATACAGTGGGGGGGGGGGGATTTGGGGGGTAAAGGACTGCACTTAGAATTGTATGGGGGAAGTTTGAGCTATTAGAATAGAGTTGTTATATTTTTGTATCTTCCTCTTTGACTTCTAATCATGTAAATAAGTGTACATCAGGGTAGGGCAACTTTTGGACCCGGAGGCCGGGTTGCTGTCCCTCAGACAACTGGGGGGCTGAAGCCAAAAAACTGGGGGGCCGCGTGCTGGGGGTGGAGCTTCCATCCTCCAGGGGCGGAGCTGCAGGCCGGGGGCAGAGCTTCCACCCTCCGGGGGGGGGGCCTTCCTCGGCCCCCTTCCCGACCCCCAGCTGTCTGGGGGGCCGGTAGGAGGGGGGGGGGGGGATTGGGAGAGGGGGTGACAGGCGCACGCCTGCTCCTCCTGCCCTTCCTTGGCCCCCAGCTGCCTCTCAGAGACAGCTGGGGACCAGTAAGGGCCCGTGAGGGGCAGGAGCAACAGGCGCGCGACCCCTACTCCTTTCCTCGGGGCTTTGCCAGGCCTGAGGTGTCCTCCGAAGGACACCTCAGGTCTGCCGAAGTCCCGCAGGGAGGAGGAGGAGGACGAGGCTGGCGGCCCCTGCTCCTTTCCTTGGGGCTTTGCCGGGGAGGAGGAGGCATGTGCCCGCTCTCTCTTCCTCGGTCCCTTCCTTTGGCCGAACGGGCTCCAAGGGGCCCTTTCGGCCGAAGGGGAGGGAGGCCGAAGAGAAGGGCTTGGGCACCTGTCCCAGGCCCTTCCCTTCGGCCGAAAGGGCTCCAAGGGGTCCTTTCGGCCGAAGGGGAGGGAGGCCAAAGGGAAGGGCTTGGGCACCCATCCCAGGCCCTTCCCTTCGTCTCTTCCCTTTTGCCGAAAGGGCTCCAAGGGTCCCTTTTGACCGAAGGGGAGGGAGGCTGAAGGGAAGGGCTTGGGCACCTGTCCCAGGCCCTTCCCTTTGGCTCTTCCCTTCGGCCGAAAGGTCTCCAAGGGGCCCTTTCGGCCGAAGGGAAGGGCTTGGGCAGGCTGCCTCCTGGGCTCCTCCACGGCCCTTGTAGCCCCAAGCCTCTTTCTCTGGAGGAAGGCCTGGGGCTGCATGGGCTGCGACGGAGCCCTGGAGCGGCAGGCTGCCTCCTGGGCTCCTGCACAGCCCTTGCAGCCCTAGACCTCTCTCTCCGGAGGGAAGCCTGGGGCTGCATGGGCCGCAACGGAGCCCTGGAGCGGCAGGCCGCCTCCGCAAGCTCCTTCTTGGCCTCTGCAGAGGCTTCGGCCTCCACAGAGGCCAAGAAGGAGAGAGGAGGCCGCCGTGGGCGGTCTCCTACAGGCCCGCTGCGGCCCTTGGAGCCTCGCTGGAGGGCTCTGGCAACTGCAGGGGGCCTCCTACAGGCCCGCCACCATTTTTTCTTCAAAAATGGCGGCGAAGTCTCCTGCAATGGGAAAGTTCAAGCAAGACTTCAGCCACCATTTTTGAAGAAAAATGGCGCCCGGAGCAGCGCGGAAGCAGGGGCGGCAATCGGCAGCAGGACCGGGCTGGGACCGGTCAAAGGCCTTGCTGGGCCAGATCCGGTTCTCGGGCTGCCGACCCCTGGTGTATATGAATATGTTTGTAATAAATTTTCTTTTATATAATAAAAAAATACAATTTCAAATAAAATACAGCATAAAATCATGACATCACATTAAAATCAGCATATCATCATTTAATCCATTTAACATACTCTGAGTGGGATGTCCCCTTATGTTTATTTACAGGAGATCTGGGGGATAAGCCCACCAGAAGAGATCTGTCTTAATCGCTTTCCTAAAGGCTTCTAAGGTAGTGATAAGCTGGATCTCTTCCAGTAGGCTATTCCACAGTTTAGGGACCATGACAGTAAATGCTTTGTGGGAATTGCTATCAATCTGGTATTTGGATAATCCAATAGATTCTTCCCAGATGTTCTGAGAGTGTGGGGAACTGGCTGCTGCATTTTGTACCAACTGAAGCTTCCGAAATTGGTACAGAGGTAGCCCTATGTACAGCACGTTACAGAAATCAAGATGCGAGATTACCAGTGCAAGTACTACTGCTTCAAGGTCCTTTCGGTCCAGGTAGGGACGCAGTTGGCGTATCAGCCAAAGTTGATACCAGGCACTTCTGGCCATCGCATCTACTTGAGATGATAACTGTAGAGATGGATCCAGAAGTACCCCCAAACTGCGTACTTCATCTTTTAGGGGAAGTGTGATCCCATCCAGGACAGGTTGACAAATCTCCATCCCTGGATTTTGGGAAACTATCGCTAGTACCTCTGTTTTCCCTGGATTCAATTTGAGTTTGTTTTACCTCATCCAGCCCATTACTGGCCCAAGGCAGGCTTCCAGAGGGGAGAAGCCATACCTAGTCACTGCACTATTATCAGCTAGCCTTGTTTAAGGCTCAACTCCTAAGAGTCTTAGAAGGAGCACTATTACATTTCTGTCTCCATTCTACGCATGTCTTTGGCAAAGGGTTACCTCACAGTGGTACCTGCTACACAAAAAGGCTAGGGCTTAGGTATGCCTAGTGGTCCCCATCAGGAATTCAAGAGATTTCCCATGTAATACACATTAAATAATATACTACTAAAAGACAGTATGATTTAATCCCTGCCATTTGGGGAGAAAGGCAAGAAGTAAATCAAATAGATAGATGGAGAAATAGGTAGGTTTTAACACAGGGTGTTACTTGCCAAACTACCAAAGATTTAATAAGAGAGAAGTGTGTACTAATCAGCTTCTATGTCTTTGATTCAGCCCTGATATCCTAGGAAGAAGAAAAGGGCAATTCTATGGCACTGCATCTATCTGGATGTGACTCTTAGAAAGAAACATAGTCCATCATAGGTTAAAACTGTAGTTTTCATTAAACACGTATGAAGAAAATCCTAGGAAATTCAAGTGGTCGCCTCAAGTTAACAGGTGTCTTGAAAGCAAGACATGGAAAATAATGGTGAAATAATACTTGAGCTCCATTAAAAAATCTGTTGAAGTGGATATGAAAGGAACACACATTTCTATAAGACTGCTTTATAATTGTTTCTTCAGAGGTGTGTGGAAGAATGGGTTATTTACTAGATGGTAAGTTAGGGAAGTAGCTATTTCTCAGATGCAAATATATTTAATAAAAATGCTTATTAAGCACCCATGGTGTCTTGATGCTAAACAGAAATATTAGGATAACATTGTTGGGCCAAATGCTTACAATATAATAAGCACATAGGAAAGAAAGTAGATATAGGACAGAGAAAGGAAGGAAAAAAGTGAAATCCCTATTTAAAGCAATAGACAGTTCTGACAACATGCTTTCATCTGACTTGTATGGCCCATGTCGGTGGCCTATTTACATCAGTAGTGTGACATTAGAACCATGTTTGTGCTCTGATTTATTATACTGTTCATAATCTAAAGGCCATTTTGAATTTTGATTCTGTCTTCTGGGTATTAGCTACTCCTCCTAATTTGGTATTATTTGCAAATGTGATGGTTCAACAATCTATTTTTAATCTTCTAAAAACAATACAGTACTGATAACAGAAATTGTGAATATATTGTCTCAGTGTATACATAATGGCATAAGACACTCCCCTCCCTAGAGCATTTCCTTAATTCCCTTTCAGTTAAAACATATTTTGATATTTCATCTTACCTTCTGGTGAGCAGACTGCTGGCACGCCAGAGAGGATTCCTAATGCTGCTGACACCAGCCTGCTTCCATTTTCTGATAATATTTGAGGTTTTCTGGATGTAATTCCAGAACTACCTGTTATCTTTGGGTTAAGTTGAGGTAGCTGTCTTACAAGAATGCACATACACATCTCTAGTGTTGCAAAAACTAAGGACTTTCCAGGTATCAGCCCTCCTGTGTCTTTTCCTTCTCCAAACTCTGGTAATGTTTCCTTTTCTTCAGCCCCATCATCAACTAAAATGAAAAAAGGATAAAGATATACAGCAAGTGCCTTTGGTTTAAAAAATGTACTCATGGAAAATTTCTAAGCAGTAACTGGTTGCACTGTTTTATTTTAGTTTGTGTATGGAAGAATTATAAAATGATTACACTAATCCAGAAAGAGCGGTCTAGGTACAGAAATAGGCTTTTGTCTGAAGATGCCCTTTCTTCATGAGGGCAGATGGGCAGAAGAAGAATGCTACTGGGGAGTGAAAAGTCTTTTATCTAGAACCTGGAATTGTATACATTGTGCTTGTTCTACTAGAGCAAAACTAGAAATCTGCACTATCTGTTCTAAAAGCAGCGATAACATGATCAGAGGCACATTCATAGGCAATTGAACTTATTTATACACTTTGATCTTCTATGGACTCACAAAATATGTTCATATATGTATTTCGCACATATTCATGTGTACCCATGAAGAACAAAATCTGCTGTGGGAGATTCTATGAGCAAGCTACATGGATAAAAATGCAAAGGCTTGTTAACAGCCTGGACAACAACAGGCTTGTGGAAGAGGTACGCATTAAGAAAATCTTGTTCATTTATGTAGCGTCATTTATTTCAACAATGTGTTCCAAAGGGCAAGTTTGACAGATCCCATTCCCAAAGGGTTTATAATTAAAAAAAAAATAAGAGGGAGGGAGGGAAAGGAAATGGAGGCAGGGGGTAAACTGGGGGGAAAAAAGGCTCATTTCAATTGTACATGCTTGTTTTTCTCCAGCCATCTCAACAGACATTTTAAACACTGAATCCCACATTAATCTATGCCATAATTCACAATTTAGCTCCATTTCAGCAGCTAAACCTTACAAGCACAGAGTAGTCTCAGACACAGTGTTACTATTGTGCTACTACCTGAGAAGAATAGCCTTTTTTCCATCAGACATAATGCCTACCTAGTCTAGCATTCTGTTTCCTACAGTGGCTGAACAGAAGGCCCCAGCAAGACCACAAGCAAGACATGAAGATAACAGTCCTCCTCCACTGCTATATCCTAACAACAAGAATTAGGAGGCATTTTGACTCTGATCCCAGGAGTAATATATATCCATCATGATAGCTTTATCCTCCATGGATGTGTCCAATTCCATGGTAAAGTATTTACATTGATGGACATCACCACTTCCTATGGTAATGAATTCTACAGTTTAATTATGCAGTGTGTGGAAAAAGTACTTCTTCCCATCTATCCTGCGTGCTAAAAATTCTAATTTTGTGAGGATGCTGAGAATCCTTTCTTGAGGCATTCTGAGATCCTTTACAAAATTATAATCCCCAACTTTGTTAAATGGAAAGATGCATCTTGTTTTAGTTTGTAGAGGAAGAATGTATTTTGAAAAAAAAAAATGATCTGGACAAGTTCCTTTTCAATTTCAGTGGGGCAGAAAACCTTATCAGCACAGTTAATTGCAATCATGAGGCAGTGGAAGAATGGCATGTGGTTGCAGTGACAAAGGAGGATGAGACAATGATGATGGCAAAAGTTATGACAGAACTACATCAGTGTCAACAGCAAAAAGAGATGGCTGTCACCCTTCAGAGGCTGACTCCCAAGTAGTCATTTCTTGTACCCCAGCCCTATGGGAGTGATAACTGCCATATCATAGGTGCTGTGGCAAAGGTAATTTTCCATGCTACCTTTCCAATAGTGCTTTGACTCCAAGAAGCCCTCAGGTTTACAGGGATATAATCAGCTTGGAGCAGCCACCACCTTCTCCTATCAGTGTTGTTACTATTCTTCTACTTGCACAAGGTGATTTTGCATTACAGTTTCTTGTACATACCATTTAATGCTATAGATTCTAGCTTCTGTGTTAATTGTAGCAAATACACGCTGGCTTAAATCAAAACGCTATTTCAACTAGAGTAGACACACTAAATCAACTGCTAAATGGTTAACTCAACACTTGTGTAAATCCCATTGATTCATTGTAGGCGGAACTAGCAATTTAAGACTATGTATGTTAGGTTCACTAAGAAAAAAAATGGGGAACAGTTTGAAGCACTGCCAAGGAACGTTCTTGTACTGACTCCCACTGCTGTTTCCTCCACTGGAAAATGGGCACACTTTCTCTTGAAAACTTGTGGAAAAGGAGTTGGGATTCATGGCTCCTTGAGAAGCTATCAGATAATATGGAAATTTACGAAGGACATAACTATCAAGACACTTTTCTAGACAAATGGTTTCCATTTATCAATACAAAGAAACATCAAATACAACCACCATCTTCAGATTTAAATTTATGGTTGGATGTTTTAATGTAAGTAAGTTCATAAAAGTTTTGGTGGAGGACTATTTTAAACCCAAATGATAATTGGATGAGATTATATATGATATACTTGAAACTCATTTATAACTTAGAAAAATAATATCCTGATTCTTCTACTGTTATATATTTGTATTTCTTGGTTTACATTGTTTAAATACTTACATTATGTTTTACAAATCTTTCAAAATATATTTTTTAAAAAATTAAGACAGTAAAACCATAGCCATTAGAAATTTGGCCAAATCTATGTCATTATTACCTTCGGCACTTCTCCGTTTTTCCTTGACATGTTCTTGTGCTGCAAAAAGAATCTGATGAACAACCCCTAGAGCAGCAAGCTGAATGTCAGGGGACTCTCTGGTCAGTATAAGGCGATGCAAAACATTTAGCAGTTCGACACTCAGCTCCTATATGAAGGAAAATAGGACAAGACCTTTTCATTAATTTTTAACATTTCAAATTTCATCCTTAGGATAACACTTTAGGTAACATTGGCGAGTTACGAACCGCCCTCAAGCGGCCGTTCTCCCGTCGCCGCCATTAGCTGTGGCGGGAAGCCCCAGCGGCCAGACTGCAAGGCTTCCAGCTGCAGCGAAAAGGAGTGCCAAAATGATGCTCCTTTTTGGTCCCTGGAAGTGGCACCGCAAGGCGCGCACTCACGGCGTCACTTCCGCCGCGCCACATCTGGACGCACAGCATCCACGACGTAAAAATGGCAGCGCCCATGTGGATGGGCGCTGCCATTTAGGACGTGTTCCGCGCATGTTGGGAACGGGGCCGGTTAGGAAGGGGCAACCCTTCCAAACCCTAGCACGCCGCTTCCTAACCCTAGGACGCGCAGAGCGCGTCCTAAATGGCGGTCTGTAACCCACCAGGGTAAGGGTGTGAAACTTTCCCAATGTTACTTATTTTGCTCTGTGACTAGTGGTTAACCCAGTTTTCTATGGTCCAAGACCAACTGCATTATACACACATATGGGCTACAGAGTAGGAAAATAGTAAAATATATGTACTATTTACAAAACAGTCTTACAATTTTATATATTTCTTGTGGAATTAATTTTATTGATGGTTCATAAACCAGAATAAGAGAAGAAGAAGAAAAGAAGGGAAAACACCAATAACAACAAACACGTGTATAATCTATCTGAGAGGGAAAAAAACAGGTACAGGAAAACATTAATATATTAAAAATAATCTAGCACGCCATGCACCCACCCCTTACTACTTACACAGCCTTACTATTTTGATAAAAATATTGCATGGCAACCAGTGCATGGCCTAGAAAGTAATGTCACATTTTATTGGCACTGCCTGTTCCTGCATAAATTGGTTTTGCTTCAATTTAAACTGTTTTTATCTTTTTTATTAACCCGAAGAATAAAGGAAACTTAAACATTACATTGTGAGCATAACATAAGGCTATCATGATGGAACATAACAGAAGAAGTTGTTTCTTAGAAATGTCAGTCACAAACAACCATCATAAAACTAAATTATTTGAACTCAGGTTTTCCAGATTAGATTGTTACCTGATCACTACCAATTTTAGACCTTGGCCAAGGAACATCAAATATTGCCTGTAGGGCATGTAGACAAGCAGTAATGTTTTCCATTGCTGCATCTGACCGAGGAGAACAGAGGAATTCAACACTAATTCCTAAAGAAGAGGGAAGAATTACCATTAAAATAATTAATTATAATTAATTTTTATAGAACTAGAAGTATACCTAAGCAAAACTATACAACTGGCAAAATCCAACTATAATTGCATATGCCATTCAAGTGACAGTAGAAGCCCACATAGAATCATAGTTGGAAGAGACCGCAAGGGCCATCCAGTCCAATTCCCTGCTATGCAGGAAATCCAAATCAATGCTCCAGAGTGTAGGGTCCCTTCCACAATACACAATTACAGCAGTATGATTCGACTTCAGCTACCATGGCAACATCCAATGGGATCCTGGGACCTTCACTTTAGGGGGGAGAGAGTGTTCAGAATTCTCACCCAGAGAATTCTAAGACATCACCTAATAACATACCCAATCTGTATCTTACAGAATGGATGGTGTGAAAGGTCCTCAAGATTAGGTTTCAGACCTGATTCCAATGTGGTTTAAGTGTTGTTGGCTGTGATAATTCAGTACTGCATAATGATATTCTGCAGTAATTCTATGCAATTTTATCTTTTTTTATTTAATTTTTTTATAATATTCCCATAAACAAATATATTCCTACATTCTATTACATTTTAACATATTATTTTATATACCCCTCAGTGCCCCACCCTTCCCTGAAGCCATTTCCATCCTTATATTCCATCCAAAATTTCAGTTCATCTTCTGGAGATAATCTTCTTTTCTCAATACTTTCTCGACAAATTATTTCCAAATCCCCTTAAAGTAATTTCTTTTCCATAGTCCTTTTTTTACTTTAAGTTTACATGTCAATTTATCATTAATAGCTAATTTCCATACCTCTTTGTACCAATCCGCTACTTCTATATCCATTTTTGTTTTCCAACACCTTGCTATTATTAATCTCGCTGCTGTAAACAAACTTGTTACCAAATCTTTTTTTTCCCCCATTTCTCTGAATCATATAACGATAACAAAACTATATTCGGTCTTCTATCTATTTTTATATTCATAACATTTTCTATTTCTAGTAGCATTTTCCCCCATAAATTTTGTACATGTTTACATTGCCACCACATATGCATATATGACCCTACTTCTTGACAGCCTCTCCAACAATTTTTTGACTTATTATTATTAATATTATGTAATCTCACTGGAGTCAGGTACCATTTCCAAATCAACTTATAATAATTTTCTTTTATCCGAACTGATAAATTTTTATCAAAGGTAGTGTATTAACCCCACTAACTTATATATTAACAGTCCATATGAATATATGCAATGACACCAGGCAAAAACTGTGTTGCAAAACAACATTTAAAAAACCCCTTCACACTCACTAACCCAAGATAAGATGAAATCTGTCCGTATTCACATCTTCAGGTGATTTTATGGCACCCCTAGAAGTCGAGTCTTGACACATAGTAGTTGGAGTGACAGGTCGAGAGAGATTAGTTAGACCTTCATCTGAATCACCTATAAGGAAACCTGTGTTGGTAAGCCACAATGCTGTAGCATGAAGAATCAGAGCCCAGGAGTTTTGATAATGTAGTCTTGAATTTTCAATTGTTTCCACAGTATAGAAAGCACCACCTTACAAAAAAGCAATAAAAATTCAGCATTATCCAAATAATTCTAAATATAGTTATTGTTTTAATTGCACTTCATTACTATAAACAAACATACAGGAAGGACCTGGCAAACTATTCTTTGCAAGTGTTACTACTCATATAATCTAAGAAACAATTTCCATAAATTTCTTCAACTTCATGCTGCAATCTCATAGACCTTAAATCTACTTGATAGTAATTATTTACTTTATTTATAGTCTGCTTTCCCCCCAAAATTGGACTCATAATGAATCCTTACAAATTAAACCAGTTATAATATGGATGAACATATATAAACAATGATCATTTAACAATAGTTATACTATGAATAACATTAAAAATGTAAAACATACATTAAAAACAGTTTGAAAACAATACAGTATGTTTGAAAATAGTACAGATATTTACCCATTGGAGCAGTTATAACAAGGGAGTTGTGTGCAACCAACACAAGTAAAAAAATCTGCTGCAGCTTTTTGGATCAGCTGACATTTTCAAACAGTCTGCAAAGACAGCTCTGTGTAAAGCATGTTGAGTGTATCTGCCTTCAGGTTGTCTGTCGATATATGGTGACCCCATGCATTTTATAGGCTTTCTTAGGGCACAAGATGGTTTTTGCCAGTTCCTTCCTCTGAAATATAGCCTACAGTACCTGGTATTCATTGGCAGTTTATCATTTTCAAATAGATGTGACTAGAGTAGATGTACTAAACAATGATATCTGCATAAGTGTTGACTTAGCATTAGATTAAATGTTGTTATTGGCATCATATAGCTAGCACATTTTAGTTTAGGAAATCAGACCCCAGATATGTGGCATCTGAATAACCATGCACTTGCTAAACACTTTCAAGAGAAACTTTATTACTCCACTTGCCTCTTACCTTCAGCAGGAAGTTGACAGGAGTATTCTGAAGGTAACGTTAAGAGAGCAAAATCCTGAAGTGCAGCAAGCCAGAGTTTGCTCAGATTCCCCAGGTCTGCTTGAACTAGCTGCAGAAGTTCATCCGCTGAAGATGTTTGATCCCTGTAACTCTCCTCTCTGGCGTTTGTGGCAAAAGGTGGCCTACTGATGTTGCTTTGTTTTTTATGTTTTTCTACTGCAACTATATAAACCTGTTTACAAGAATAAAATTAAATGGAGAGTCTTGATCATAGTTTATCCAACAAGTTTGGATGAAACTAAGAAAGTACCAGTAATAAATACCATCACTCTGAAACCATTAACAGCATTACATCACCACCCACATCCTCCCGAGTGTCATATATCAGAATGATCTCATCTCTCATGCTCATAGGATATCCACAGTTTATGACATGGAGTATTCAACCTAATATACACTATTGCAACACAAATAATAAATCAGATTAATGGTTTTAAACAGCAAAGTTTCACTGAACAATTGCATTAAATGCTGGATAACTGTATTTCTGGACTGAGGTACTGACTAAACAAATAGTATACTACTATTTGAGAAATCATTTATTTCATTTTTATGCCACCTTTCTCTCCAAAAGAGATCCAAAGTGGGTCACAGGATAAAAACACTTTAAAAACTACTTTAAAAACAATTAGAACCACCTCATTAAAACAGTATAAAATTAAGATTATATACATACAAATGTTAAAAATCATAATCTAAAACACATACCCTATTTAAAAGCCACCCTGTCATGATTCTTAGTCTTGAAAAACCTCTCTAGATTTAAGATAAGAAGGATTTTTTTCTATTATCATTCTGAACCACAGGTTGTTGTTGTTGTTGTTATTATTAAACAGGTTGAACAGAACATATGTGCACAATTTTTTCCAAAGCCCACAACTCAAAGGATATACACTCATCCCTCAACATCTGCATGCTTTGACTTTTGCAGATTTGATTATTCACTGATTTTATTAATATGTTCTCTCTAGGAATATCTAGGTCCTCCAGCACAACTCTATGATCAACTTTAACTAAAAGTTGCACTGAAGGACCTAGAGACTGCTAGAGAGAACACTCCACTAGGCATTTGTAGCTCCTCCAGTGCAATTCAATGGTCAATGTATGGCAGATGTTGACCACAGAGTTGCACTGGAAGACCTAGAGATTCCTAGAGAGGTGTTATCTTAGGTAAAAATATAAGTGTTTTTGTTATTTGCAGTTTTTCCACATTCATGGGGATCCTGTGCCTCTAACCCCAGTGAATGTGGAGGGACAAGTGTAGTTCTACTTTTTAGACACTAGTACTTTTGGATGTGCAATTGTTTTTGAAGTACCTCTGCCCAAGCTTTTAGAACAGCCAGTATCTCCATAGTTGTTGTGGCTTCATTGTACAGTTGACTCTGTGCTTCTTTTCCAGCTTGTACTTTAGTCAAGGATGTCACGAGCAACTGATGAACTCTTTGAAGGTCATTAAGGTCATTTACTACACCACTTGCCATCCAAGCACTGCAAACCTAGCATGATAGTGAATTGTATGGTTATTTCTAAAATGCTATAGAGGACATTCCCAAGAGAGAGGAAGACAGGGGAGAGATTAAATCTAACCCTGTGCAATCCAAGGCACACTATCCCACTATCCCTCCTTACTGGCACAGATATCCAAGACAGTTTCAATGCCAAAACTAGGGGTAAATTATGATTGAAACTGATCCAGAAAATCCGCATTAGTTATGCACATGTCTGTATTTGCTGAGGACAAATCAGCACGATTACTGTCAGAAAGTAGGCTCAATAATGAGTTTTTCCTCAATAATGAATTTTTCAGTTGGATGCATTGTGAAATTTTCTCAGTTCACATGATAGACATCTCCCAGTCTGCTTCAATGCACGTACAATCAGGTCCCTACTAAGGAGCCCGGAAACATATGGCCAGCTCAAGAAGTGATGAGATAAAAACAACCAGGTCATTTTTGCATTCTTATACAGTGACCAGGGATTCCACAGGAGCACTAGTTATACCAGTCACAAAATCCCTAGACAAACGCCTCAGGGATTCACTCTATTACTTGCCAATATTTTATGGAATTTAAATTAATGGGTTGAGGGGGGTTTGTTCTGTTTTGTTTTAAACTTACCTGGCATGCTTTTGCTGTTACATCAGGTGGTGTGTCTGGGGTAAAGGCTGGCCTAAGTGCTGCACCAACCTGATTAAAAAATGAAAAAAGGTTAAAATAATTTTATCAGAGGCCTAAATCCAATTGTTAGTCCTTAGAATCAGTGGGAATACGGCTGAATCAGGGGAAATCTGGTAAATCAACATTTATGCAAGAGCCACTGATTCAGTAATTCTACTCTTTGTTGTTGTGCACCGTCCAGTAGTTTCCAAATTATGGTAACTCTAAAGTGAACCTATCATGAGCTTTTCTTGACAAGTTTTGTTCAGAGGAGGTTTGCCATTGCCATCCTGTGAGGCTGAGAAACTGTGACTTGCCCAAGGTCAGCAAGTTTACATGGCTGAGCTGGGATTTGAACCCTGGTTTCCAGAGTCCAAGGCTCGAACCACAATGCTGTCTCTCTCTCTAATCTACTCTACCCTACTCCATCTGCTTCTGCTTCTACTCCGACTCTGTTTTGGACTAAATTACATTTAGGACAGAATACTTTATTTAAGGAAACTGACGCATCTAATATTATTACTAATGTGTACTGTATTTGAGTATAACGTGTACAGTATTTGAGTATAATGCACTTGAGCAATAAATGGTGATGTGCATGCGAATTGATTTCATTGTAGGAACTGAAAACTTGCAAGATTATCCCTAACACAGATACCAGTTTAACATCACTCCATATGCTGACTGTGATCACATGGTGAGCTGCAGGTATACAATAACTTACTATACACAACAGATAGCTTACTTTTTTATAACAAAGTATATAAAGTATTGGATAATTCATATTAAACATTTCACAATAAAACAGATCAGATGCAAAAATTATGTTAATTTATTTTCAGACCTTGTCCCCCACCTTTCCATAAAAATATTCTCAAGAAAGTCTCAGACCAAATAAAAATAATAATGAAATTTAAATATTTAAAATTAACACTAAAAATCCAAGTCAATATAACAAAAAAGCTAGGGTCAAAACTTAAAGCAATTTATAAGCTATTTAAAAAAATAATTTTATTTCAGAATAATTATTTCAGAATAAAGCATTTTACAAGCTAAATTACCATGGTGTTTGTTTATACTTGTATTGGATCCATGTTGAATACAATAAAGCAGGGCTGGACATTTGCAGAAATGGTGAAGGCCAATTTTCATCCTGTTACCCTGACCCCAATAAAACCATTAAAAAAAATGCAATTCTCTCTGCACACAATGGCTAATGTGCTATAAAAA
>NC_056522.1:332129856-332212091 GCF_019175285.1 Sceloporus undulatus
CTGCTGCTCCAGAGACTAGGACCCGAAGCAATGGATGCAAGCTACAGGAAAAGAGATTCCACCTCAACATTAGGAGGAACTTCCTGACAGTAAGGGCTGTTCGACAGTGGAACAAACTCCCTCGGAGTGTAGTGGAGTCTCCTTCCTTGGAGGTCTTCAAGCAGAGGCTGGATGGCCATCTGTCGGGTATGCTTTGATTGGGATTTCCTGTATGGCAGGGGGTTGGACTGGATGGCCCTTGTGGTCTCTTCCAACTCTATGATTCTATGATTCTATAACTGGCGTAAAGCAGACAGCCAGGAATAAGTAGCCTCTGGCCACTCTAGCTGCAATTGGGCTGGGACCACAGCAACCACACAGCCAACTCCCATATGGGCCACTGCCTGTGGTCCCAAGCTGAGCGCCACAGGAACCGGATTAAAATGGCTTCTTTTTGTTCCAATACTTTGGACCGGAGTATAGCATCAGAGTGACCACAGCCCCAAAGCGTCCGGAAGCCACTTCTTTTGCCCCTTTGTTTTCCAGGAGAGAGAGAGAGAGAGCGAGAGAGAGCAAACACCAATCAGTGGGTACTCCAACCCTCTGGAATTCCCTTCTGAGGGAGGCAACAGTGATCTCCTCCCTGTTCTCCTTCATCTGGAACACAAAGACCTTTTTTGTTTAAGCTGGTATTTAATATGTAATATCTCACAGGTTGCCATATGTCGAAGACGGCTTGAGGTCAGTTAATAACAACAAATATTTATTTTCAGTTCAATTTTTTGTTGTTACCAGAAATTTTCAGCCTTCACTCTGGCTCTTCCCCTTGATTTTTACACTACTCTATTCACCTGACTTCATAATATACTGTACTTATAAAGTTATTTGGAACAACATTATCCTCCTCTCCAATATAGCCTTTATTTTAGGGCAACTTGACCACATATTCATAAAAGAAACCCCTTATTTACCACAACTCCAGCTCAGACCCTAGCCACATTTACAAATTCTATTCAGTGTCTGTGGATAAGATGTCACTCATGTGTTGTTATCTAATTATTATCGTCAAGATTATTAATTTTATTTTTTCAAAAAATTCTTGAACATAAGCCTACTTACATTTGCTTGATATTGCTCCAGAATTACATGGCCTGGGAACTCTGGCTCTGGTACAGCAGCAAACTTTCGAATGAGAACTAATAACATCTGAAGGCCAGAAAGACGAAGATAGTCACTGTGATCAGTGGCAGCCATAAAAGCCATGCGGATCAAGTCAGCTAAATGCAGTACTAAGAAATCATCTGAGTATGATTAAAAAAGAAAAACAGCACTTTACTAATAAGAAAAATATATTTGATTTTTTTCCAGTGTGGATCCCTAAACCACTTGTGCCTTTTCCTTCATCCCTTGTCTTTAATTACATCAAAATTGTAATTTAAATACACCAGCATCACTTTAGATAATAAATCAGCTATAGAGGAAGTCACCAATTACAACTGCACATTGTTAACATTTTGTGTCAAGCTTGTGTCTAGGCTTGCAACAATTGGAAAAGTGTATTTAAATTTTTTTAACTTCCAAAGAGGTAGTTATGTTATTCTGTAGCATCTAAAACAAGAATTTGAAGCACTTTAAAGATTAACAGATTTAACTCTAAGGGTTATAGTTCACTTCAACAGAAGCATGAATCATCATTCTCAGTTGGCAGTTATATGTATGCATGTACTGTATTTATTTTATTGCATTTTTATCCCACCTTTATTCTGGCAGGTGATTCAGGGCAGTACAATCAAGCTATATACAATTATTGCTCTATATGTCTAGAATGTGTGTGTGTGTGTGTGTGTGGGTGTAAAGAAAGGAAAAATAGATTAAAATAATCATGAAATGCAAAGAGAATAATCTGTGACAATTTAATGTATACAAGAAACCTACAGTGATTCACAGAAGGTGATCATTTAACCATCCCAAATGTGGTGTGTTAACTGCAAATTTATAATGAGACTAAAAGTCAGACTGTATTTTTATTTTTACTTTTTCTGAAAGTGCTTGCCTTTTTTCTTTCTTTCTTCCCTCCCTCCTTGTGTATATGTACACAGAGCAATACAGCTCTCCAAGAGGAAAACTCTTAATACGTCTGATACCACACTCTAGTTCAGAAACATGTATGCCATAATAAATATTGCCTTGTTTGTATTACATCTGTATATACACAGACATCAAGTTAGCAATAATCTATTCTTCAACATACAGTTTTTCTCTCAATAAACATCTGCTACAGCATTGTGAGGAGATACTGCTGTATTCCACTAAGCTACTACTTATCAACATTAAACTTAGTTGTATTTTGGACTCCATAAAATTGTCACATTGATGTTTGTGTGCTGACATGAACACATACCTCTTGAATCCCTTTGCTTCATTTCCTGAGCCAGAGCTATGTCAAAGTGAGCACTGTCAGCATTCTCACACTGACTGATAATTTTACAAACGCATTCTGCAGCAAAAACTCTAGTAGCCCATCGAGGATGGAGGAAAGGGTGTAATCTTTCTTCATTTTCCAAAGCCAAGGCCAATTCATCATCTGTTTGAGCATCCTCCTCCTCTTGGGTGGTGTCTACAGGAGCCACTATTGTGAAGTCTGCATTAAGATACAATAGGCAGGGAAACTGTTTAACAATGGAACTTAGTTAACAGAAGGGGCCTAGGGTACTGGAGCCTTAACCATCAAAGACTAAGGGCACATAACAGAGCAGAAGTTGGGGAAGCAAATAACAGGAAGGTAGCAAGGAGGAATGAGCAGAGGAAATGGAAAAGAGGAATGATGAATTAGAAAACTTTAGAGGGAGAAACAGAGAAGGATAGGTTGCTTACCTGTAACTAGTTCTTTGAGTGGTCATCTGTGAATTCACACAAAAGAGTTTTCCTGTGTCTGTGCAGAGACATTTGGAACCTTCTAGAACTGCTAAGGAAGACTTTGTGGCAGTAGCTCTGCCCACCCTATATATACCCCTAGTGTTCCTGCTCTTTCCCTTAGTTCAAATTTGGATGCATCATAGCAGCATTCTGAGGAAACATGTGCAGGACACAACCTGAGGAGAGGATGGACGGGTTTGTGTGAATGCACAGATGACCACTTGAAGAACTACAGTTACAGGTAAGCAACCTATCCTTCTTTGTCATTGTCTCTGTGAATCACACAAATGGGTTAGATGAGCAAGCTGCAGTCATAGGAGGAGTGTCGTGACATAAAGCACCCAGTGTAGCAAACCAAAATGTGTTTTATTAAACAACAAACAGAAAAGCATGCAATAAACAAACCTTAGTGCAACCCAGAAAGCAACACTGCCCTCTCAAAAGCTGCATCATTTCTAGTTCTGGTATTTAGCTCGTAGTGAAATATGAAAGTCAAGGGCTGGGCCTGGGACCAGATTGTAGCTTTGCAGACGTACTCTAGGGGCATTCCTTAGAGAAAGGCAGATGTTGCTACTGCATTGGCAGAGTGTGCTCAAATTCGAGCCAGAGTCTTCCCTGAGAGTTCATAGGCTAAATGGATTATAGCAGTCATCTATTTTGAGAAGCACTGAGGGGTGATTGGACGTCCAAATTTCAAATCCAAGTAACAGACAGTCTCTTGGATCATCTCGAATCTGATGTCTGGTTGACACAGAATGTAAGTAGTCTCCAGACATCGAGAGAATGGAAAAAGACTCAGTATCAGTTGGTAAGGCAATGTCCTGGCTCAAACAGAATGAAGACACCACCTTGGGTAGGAAGGTAATGACCGAACATAGAACAACTTTGTCTTTATGGAAACGAAGATAAGGTTGGTCCACACAGACCGCACAAAGTTCACCAGCATGGCAAGTGGACATGATGGCAACAAGGCATGCAGTCTTCCAGGTGACAAGCCTGAGATCAGCTGTAGCCAATAGTTCAAAAGGCTATTTGGAAAGCTGTGCAAGGATCAGTTCAAGATTCCAAGCTGTCATTGATACTGAAAGCAGGAGGATGCAGCTTAATGAACTCTTTGAGGATTTTTTTTTAAATCAGAGGGTCCTGAAAGAAAGATGGGTGACCATCAAATGATAGTGACTGCAGAGGGCTGCCAAATAACACTTTAGAGAAGGGATGGAAAGGCCAGTTTCTGCCAAAGACATTAAAAAGTCCAAATTTTTGTGTAGTTTGAATCTAAGAGGGAAAGATATCTGTTGGTTAAAAATTCTAGAAATTTAGCCCTGTTTAAGTAATTGAAGGGGTGTCATGCTGAGGAGGGAGCAAGCTTGTTTTCTGCTGCTCCAGAGAATAGGACCCGAAACATGGATGGAAGCTACAGGAAAAGAGATTCCAACTCAACCTTAGGAGCAACTTCCTGACAGTGAGAGCTGCTCAACAGCAGAACACACTGGAGTCTCCTTCTGTCTCTTGTCATGCACCATTCCGAGATCTGAAGGGTGAGGCTTAATAACGCCTGACATCTTGTGCTGCCTTGTTTGTTGAGGAAGTACAGGACGGTGGTGTTGTCACTGGCTTCAGAGAAGAGATTCAAAGGACTTCAAAGCCTTTTCCACTGCCAACATCTCAAGGGTGTTGATGTGAAGAAGTTTTTTCTTGGAGGACCATTTTTCCTTTACTGTGAGACCTTCTAAGTGAGCTCTCCAATCCTCCATCGAGGTATTGGTTGTGAAGGTGAGTTGTGGGTGTGGAGGAAGGAAAGGTATCCCTGTGCACACGTTGGAGGAGTCCAGCCACCAGTCCAAAGTCCTCATCACAGGCCCTGGAGTCATGAGTCTTTAGAAAGGAGAGGGTCAAAGACAGACAGGAACTATGCCTGGAGCCATTGGAACTGAAGCTGGGACCAAGGAGTGATGGAAGTGGTTGAGGCTACATGACCTAGAGTGATTTGCACCAAGTGGGTGAGGATTCTTCTGTGTCGAGTGCAACCCTGTACTGCTTGAACTAGAGACTTGAACCTGTCCTAGGAAAGGTACACCAACGCCTATCTTGAATCCAGCATTGCTCAGATTAACCTGATCTCTTGAGCTGGAGGGAGGCTGGACTTGGATTTGTTGACTATGATGCCAAGGGATTCGAGTAGAGACAGCATGAATTCGATGTCCTGAACCAGAATTCTTGCCTGGAAGATGCTGTAAAAAGCCAATTGTCCAGGTATGGGAAGAAGGATATACCTTGCTGGTGAAGATAGGTGGCCACCATGGCCATACACTTTGTGAAGACCCTGGGAGTTGTGGACAAGTCGAAAGGCAAGGCTCGAAATTGATAGAAGTGCTGTCCCACTGCAAATGCCAGGAATCTCCATTGGTACTCCATGACTGCTATATGGAAGTACCGTATTTTCTGGCGTACGACTTTTTAGCCCAGGAAAATCTTCCCCAAAGTCGGGGGCCATCTTGTACGCCGGATAGCCGCTGGGTCCTAAAGAGAACAGAGTCCTTGGCAGGAAAGCCTTCTCCCAAAGGCAAAGAAGCGTCTTCCTCCGTTCCTTCCCTCCTTTGCTTTCCTTCCTTCCTTCCTTCCCTCCCTTTCTTTTCCCCTCCTTCCTTCTCTCCTTCCCTCCTACCTTCCCTTTTTCTTCCTTTTCTTCTCTTCCTTCCTTGCTCCCTCCCTCCGCTCCCTCTCCTGTCCTCCTTTTCCCCGGGGGCCCTGACTCTGAGAGCGAGGCTGGCTACAGAGCAACCAATCCTGTTTGGATGGAGTCACACTAACAGCCAATCAGATTGAGGACAGTGGTCGCCCCCCCACCCTCACAAACTACAATTCCCAGGATTCCCTGGTTTTTCAAGGGAATTTCAAGGGAATAATAATAATAATTGCCTCCACACTTCCAGATCCCAGTCCCAGAGAATGAGTCTTCAGTATATCAGTGTTGTCAATTCTGCAGGTGCATCTGGATTTAATAACGATAACAATAATGGTGGTGATGATAGAGAGATAGATCTTGTAGCACCTTTGAGACTCACTGAAAGAAAAGTTGGCAGCTTTCCTAGACTTAAGCGTACTTCCTCAGATGCATGGGAATTATAGTTCATTGTGGCACCAGAGCGCTTTCTCACAAAACTACAATTTCCAGGGTTCCCTAGCACTGAGCCAGGGCAGCTAAAGCTGTCTCAAACTGGATTATTTCTGCAGTATGGATTGGACCTTGAGCATTTTTAATAACCAAGGTCCAAAACACACTGCAGAAATAATCCAGTTTGTGACCACTTTAACTCTCCTGGCTCATTGCTAGGGAATCCTGGGAATTGTAGTTTGTTGTGGCACCAGAGCTCTTTCTGATAGAGATGGCTCAATGTCTCACAAAACTACACTTCCCAGGGTTCCCTAGCACTGAGCCAGGGCAGTTAAAGCAGTCTCAAACTGGATTATTTCTGCAGTGTGTCTTGGATCCAACTCAGGCTGCATCTTCACTCTAGAGACAATCCAGTTTCATACCTTTTTACTGCCATGGCCCAGTGCTATGAAATCATGGGAATTGTAGTTTGTTGTCATACCAAAGTTTGCTGAGAGAGAAGGTTAAATGTCACAGAAAACTAGAATTCCCAGGATTCCATAGCACTGAGCCAGGGCAGTTAAAGGGGTGTCAAACTGTATTATTTCTGCAGTGCAGTTGCAGCCTAACACGTTTCTATTTGGCACAAAGCTTCCTGGGCTTTGATTCCAATAGGAGCCACTTGAACTGCCACGGCTCCATCCATACAGAATCCCTGGGATTTGTAGTTTGGAGCAGCCCCCCCCCCCCCGCATTCTTTGGGCAGAGAAGGCAAAAGACCTTATAAAACTACAAATTCTAGGATTCCAATAGGATGGAGCAGCAGTTCTTAAAGTGGTGTCAAACTGCATTAATTCTAAAGTGTAGATGCACCAAGAGGAAGGGTGGGAGGAGTTGTCAAGGCGGGTGAAATAATGTTGTGTATGCTGTTATTTCAAATGTGGAACACACTCCTTCCTCAGAGTGTAGTGGAGTCTGCCTCCTCTTCCCCTTCTTCTTTCTCCTTCTCCTTTTTTCTCCTCCCCCTCTTTCTCCTCTGTCGCTGCTGCTGCTGCTGTTGTTGTGTGCCTTCAGCTCCTTTCTGACTTATCATGGAAGAGAGGGGTAGTCTTATACGGTGAGTATATCCCAAACACTCTATTTTAAGTTGTAAAGTTGGGGGTCGTCTTATACACCCAGTCGTCTAATATGCCGGAATATACGGTAGGCATAATGGAAGTAGGCATCCTTGAGGTCGAGGATGGCAAACCAGTCTCTTTTCTGCAAGAGGAGAAGGATCAAAGAAAGAGTTACCATATGGAACTGTCCGTAAGAGATGTGGGAATTTAGATGGTGTAGGCAAAAGGTGGAGGCAATAGGTAGGTGTCCCATTTGGAGACAATAAAGTATCTTGAAAAGAAACAGTGTCGAATCCAAGAGATGGGTACAGGTTCAATAGCACCCCTGGGAAAGAAGCATGTGCACTTCATCAAGTAGGGTATTTCAATGGGGTGTAACTCGTAAAATCCCCGGGGGGTAGTGTTTCAAACTTTAGAGCATAGCTGTTGGCAATGATGTTAAGCACCCACAAATCTGATGTTATGGAAGCCCAATTGTTGACACAGTGGGCAAGTCTATGACCAAAGAGGGGTAGAGGAAGGACGTGCACACAAGGGGAAAGTCACAGGTGCTTTTTACTTTGCTCATCCTTTCTTTTGAAGGATTAGCGGTACTGAGGTTGAGTGGTGTTGCATCTGCTAGAGGAGGAAGAAGATTAGGAAGGAAACCTTTGCCTCCTCGGTCCCAGGAGACTGTAAGACCATGCTTGGCCATAGGACAGACGCTGCCAACAGCAATGTCGATGTGGGGTGAAACGTGGTGAAGATAAGGACATACCATATTTTCTAGCCGTGGTCTTCATTTTGTGCTTGAAGTCCAGCTTCTTATTCATCTCCTTGTTGAAAAGACCAGAATCATCAAAGGGCATGTCCTCGATGGCAGCTTGGGCCTGATGGGAAAGGTCAGAGGCTCGAAGACAGGCGTGGCGTCGAAGGGCCACCAAACCTGACAACAACTTTGCAGCACTGTCCACAGAATGACAGGTGAGTTAATCTCTTGGATCCCAAGAGGGTGGGCTTTGGCTTGCAGAGCCTGAGCTAAACGTAGGTCCTCGTCCGGGAACTTATTGAAAAGAGAAGAACTCTTTCCCAGAGGTGTTGCTGATAAACCTCCATGCATTCCGAGTAGTTAGCCACATGAAGACCCAGAGCTGCTGCATAATACAGCTGCCTGCCCATGCAGTCAACCTTCTGACCCTCCTTCTCGGCTGGTGTCTATGACATCCTGGGGGTTGTTTTAAGCTGGGAGGCTTCTACCATGACCAAGTTTGGTCTCAGGTGCTCAAAAAGCCAGGTAGAGTCAGAGGGTGTAATCCAGTAAAGTTTATCAATCTTCCTCAAGGTGGACAGCATGGTGGCTGGAGTTGCCCAAGAACACTTGGCGATGTGGGACATGGTTGCAAGAAGTTCAATGGATGCTGGAGTAAGGACCTTCAACTGGATGTGTTCATATACAGAATCCGGTGGTTCCAATTCATGATGCACCATGTCAAGTTACATTGGCCATTCTGATGACTTGCTCTGAGAAGGAGCGAATGTCATTAGCTGACTTGTGGCTCGCGAGAGCATTAGAAGGAGACCGCACATGGATTCAGTTCGAAGAAGAGTTGTATTCCAGAGAGGCTGAGCATGGCGAGTGAGAAAGAGCAGGTACAGGTCTGTCGTCCAGGGATGCATGGTACAATGGAATAGGTGGAGCCTCCTGCTTCGCATAGGAAGTCTGAGGTGCAGATGGACGTGGCTTGGAAGATGGAGCCAACTGCAAAATAATCAACTTGTGGGAGAACCCTGAGGGCCTCTAGGGACTTCAGAAACACAACACCAGAGGTGGAAATCAGGCTCTACAGATACATAGTAATAGCCTGTCTCTCTGTCAAAAACAAGATCACCTGCCTGGGCAAGAGGGACCAGAGAGTAGCGAGCTCAGTCTTCAGCCTGCTGAAGGCAATGCTGGTTCTGGTCAGTGTCAACATGGGATTGAGGATCGAATCTGTACCAATGGTCAGTTCTGAGTTGGGAGTCAGACTCGTATTGATAGTCTGGATGATAGACTGGAAAGACAGAGAGTTGATTACTCCCTCAAACACAGGCGCTCCGGTAGACAAGAGTGGAGAATGAAATTGTGGAGAGGGAGACTAGTGGAGCTGTCTCACAGGGGAGTCTATCAACTCACCTTCTGAAACCGAACCAGAATGGGAAACCACTCAGAGTCAAGGGCTTTCCCAGCAGATGATGATCACCAATTAGCAGACACTAATCCTTTTGCATTAGCCTCCCAGCTTGAGGCTTGCCATCAGCACAGAACAAGACACATGCAAATCACTCCTGCATTCCCAGGCTCACACAGTATATATATATACCCACTTTTCCCAGGCAAACATTCTCTGAAGATGCCAGCCACAGATGCTGGCGAAACATCAGGAAGAAAATCTTCTAGAACATGGCCACATAGCCCAAAACCCCCACAAAAAACCCAAACCAGATTGAGTCTCAACCACTTGGAGAGATGGTGCAGGTGAGGCAGGCTTCTTAGATGTTTGCATCTCTGACGTGGTGACCCTCTTAGTGGAAGAGTGGGAAGAAGAATGCTTGTGTTTCTTCTTTGTCTCCACCTTATCACTGGCCTTTTTGGTTGACCTGGGAGCAGCACTGGCTCCGGTCATCAAGGATTTCTGCTTTTTTGCGGGGGCATCCTCGGATTCAACAGCCTCAAGTGTTGCCACTTAGAATAGGCTCATGGCTTGATCTCGAGGAGCCAGACAAGCCGCTTCCTCACAATGATTCGACTTTGTTGCCGATTGCCTCTTTGAAGGCGGAGATGGTGGGGGCTCCAAGACAGTAGCCGTCGGTGGTACATGCAGCTTTAAGGTCTTTTCGTACAGAATAGACTGAAGACGAGAGAGACTATTCTTCCGAGCCTATGGGGTGTAGGCCTATATACTGTGCCCCTCACCAAGGCAGAGCTAGCAAGAGGAGTTGCTTTTAGCTCCACATTTCTCACATCATTTGAAAGGCAGACTGGGAAGCCATATTTGCTGATGGAGGTTACTGCCAAAAAGTCTTCACTAGTGATTCTAGAAGGTTCCGAATGTCTATAAACAGGAAAACCCATCTGTGTGATTCACAGAGACCGAGACAAAAAACTGTATTTACATTTTAAATGTTTATTGCTACCCTTCAGGGAACAGTTAAAATTATGTCTTCTCTTGTTCAAAAATAATGCGGTTAGGCACTTATAAGAGCTATCCTAGGAAAGGAATTCCACAGGTTGGGTATCACCATCAAGAAGGCCCAGTTCCCTTGTTTTAGACAGCCAAGCTGTTGTAGAGAGTGGTATTCCCCTTCAAGCACAGTCAGCCCTTCTTATACACTGATTTTCTATACACGGATTCAAGCATTCATGGTTTGAAAATGTTAAAAAAAAGTATAAATTTCAAATATCAAACCTTGATTTTTCATTTTTTATAAGGGACACCATTTAGCTGTGTCATTATATTTAATGGGACTTCAGCATACACAGATTTTGTTATACTCGGGGATCTTAAAACCAAACCCCAGAGTATAACAAGGGTCCACTGTACTGTACTTTGGTCTCAAACTGTATAGGGCTTTCACCTCTCTTTCTTTGATCATCTAACTCTGAAATAATTTATTATTTGCAAACCAGGTTAATAGACCACCTGATATTTTGATCAGAGGAGTCTTCTCTCTGGTGAGAATATGTTTTCATCAAGTCTTGTTTCTAGGAAGAAGATAAGAGCACATACCAGCAGAGGCAGCTAAAACATCTTTACAGAGCTTCAACCAGAAAGAAAGTTTTTCAACAGCCATCGATGTAAGCATATGGATCAGAGTCTCTCTGATGTCTTGGCACAGTTTTGGATCCAGTTCTTTGTCCAACAGGCTTAACAATGCCCCTTCAAGTCCTACTTCTCTGATGTTAATACCTATGAAAAATAATATATCCATAGGGTATGATCTTAATATTTTTACTCATACATAATATTGCCCCCAAAAAACTGTATTAATGTCCTAGCTGTAACTTTGATCCCCCCCTAATATTTTAGAAAGCAGGGAAATGGTTGAAGAAAACAAATATAACTTTATATCCTTTAAAAACTTAGCTTTTAGAGTTACTGCATTACTGACTGATTTCAGACCTCTGTAAGAAAATTACAGTGAATGTTCATTCAGAGATGGACAGAGGACCAATCCACTACAGCTGGAATTTGCTGAGTGCCAACTCAGTCAGCAGGAGTTTTAAATTCTTTTTCAGTTACTTTCAGTTGAACACCTGCCTCCTCAGCTAGTTTCGTTATAAATAATTTTGGAAGTGTCATATCATTACTCTGTGGTTTTTTTTCTTTTTATGACATATGTAAATTTTTGTTTATTATCATTATTCTTTTCATGTGACTCCAAATCTAATCCTAAAGTTCTTATAACCCATTTTATAAGATGTTTAAAAGTTGTAGGTTCAGTTAATTTTCCTGAATCTAAGTCATCATCATCATCATCATCATCATCATCATCATCATCCTGATCAGACGAATCTGTTATTTTGTCCTCTAAGTTATCTATCATTTCATCCTGTTGTAACATTCGGTCTAAATCTATCTCCTCACGATGCTCATATTTGGTCTTCTTTATAAGGTTAAGAGGTGATGTGACAGCCATGTTTAAATATTTGAAGAGATGTCATATTGAGGAGGGAACAAGCTTGTTTTCTGCTGCTACAGAGAACAGGACCCGGAGCAATGGGTGCAAGCTCCAAGAAAAGATTCCACCTCAACATTAGGAGGAACTTCCTGACAGTAAGGGCTGTTCGACAGTGGAACACACTCCCTTGGAGTGTAGTGGAGTCTCCTTCCATAGAGGTCTTTAAACAGGCTGGATGGCCATCTGTCGGGATGCTTTGATTTAGATTTCCTGCACGGCAGGGGGTTGGACTGGATGGCCCTTGTGGTCTCTTCCAACTCTATGATTCTATGATTCTATACACTTATGTGGAATTGATTCCTCATCATCTAGCCTCCTTTTTCTATTCAATTTGATTTCAGCGCTGTCCTCTTTTTCTTTTGTTCGGCTGATGTTTTGGAAAGCATACCATAATTCATTCTTTAGATCATTTTTATCTTTTTGTTTCTTATGTTCAACATGAACTTGTTTGGACACCTGTCTTTGCCCTTGCTGTCCCTGTAGCATGGATTGTAGTTCCTGATTAATTAATTGCCTAACTGTAGTAGTTACAGAGAACTCCTGAGATTCCCCATCCTTTTCTATTTCTACATCTTGTCTGGATAAAGTGGGCATGTTGTCATAAATTTTTTCCATTAGTGTCATGAATTGGTATTTATTTGTTACACTGGAGTCTTTTAATAATCTTGATAGTTTGTCACAAGTCTCCTCCTCAGAACTGCCACCATGTTCTGATGTAGAGCTAGATCCATTATTATCAGATCTTGTGTGTGCCTCCCTTCTGGAGTGTTGCGTGGCTGTCTCAGATCCAACGTTCTTTTCTGTTTGGCCATTAGAGGACGCATTTCCAGAGCTGGCATTTGTAGAACTGACGCGTGCCTCCCTTCCAGGTGTTTGCACGGTTGCCTTCACTTCAACAGTCTTCTCTCTCGCAGCTGTTTGTTTCAGAAGAGCTATTTCAGAACTCATCTCCATTATGCATGTGCGGGGAGCGGCATTCCTTACTGTTGCAACTCCGCTCTTCAAGATGGTAGCCTCAAGTGATTGTTTGAAACTTAGTAGCCACTGCTCTGTGTTTCTCCCTCAAAGCGGCAATTTTCCCATTTACCTTGGAAGTATTTGTAGTCTCTCTCTTTATAATTAGCATCCGCTTGTTTTTTTAAATTGTTTTTCCGCAGTCATTTTCTGGTGGACCAGTAGAGTTACGTCCTCAGACTCACTCTAACTGGTAGTCATGAAGACCTTCATTAATTCATCCTTTCCAGTGTCCTCAGAGACACGCTGTATGGTGGCCATCTGGGAGCCTTTCATAATGTTTCCTTGGTCTTTGTTCGTCTTGTCCGGCTTTTTAGTTAAAGATTTGTCCTTTTTTCCAGATATTTTGTCTTTCTTTTTTTCCTTACTAACTTCCATTTGTTTACCTTACTAATCTAATTTAAAGGTATTTTTTTTGAGGAGGCAAAAACGTGACTGATCAGTAGGCAGGATTAAAAGAAACTGGCTGAGGAGGCAGGAGGTCAACTGAAAAATAACTGAATTTTTTTTAGAACTCCTGCTGACCGAGTTGGCACAAGCAAATCCTAGCTGTAGTGGATTGCTCCTCCGGCCATCTTGTGAATATGATTGTCTTTTTCTCTGATATTACCAACTCTGTGAACCAACTTAATCACAGTTTCTTTCAGTATCTATTACTCCCTCTTTCCCCACACCCACGTGTTACTGAACCATTCCTGGGGTTCATTTGTTCAGAAAAAAAAAGGAGCTATAGGCAAATGCTCTTTCAACTTCATCACAGCTGTATCTTGGGTTACAATCTGAAGCCAAAAATATATATCTGCGTCCCAAAATATGATGCATCAATTATTAACATATGTTACATGAAAACAAGAGTGAAAACAAGCACACTGAAAAATTGTAAAACCTGCTTATTAAAAATAAGCAAATGAAGAAGAAGACTGGATTAATACAGTGTGTGTAGTGGCACTAGATGTTACAGGAGGAACTGATATACTTTTTTCCTGCATGCTAACTATTGAATCAGCAGGTTTTTTACACTGCCCATGCTGACTGGGATATTATGGAGATTGTAATCCAAAACAGTAACCCCAGTTTTTAACATGTACTGTAGCAAGAGGCGACCATTCAGGATGATTCCGGATGAGACTTTCATTGCAGAATCATCATGCCATATTTCTGGAATTTACAGGTGGTCCAGATAACACCATATTCAGACCTTCTGTGTTTTTGCACAGCTTCCCCCATTTTTTTGTGAAAAAGTTTTTTCACAAAAATAAAATATGTCAAGGAAGAAAAATGTATTGGCTGTACAATGTATTTTGCCTGGTAGTGTTAAAAGCCCTCTATCCAGGAGCATCCTGAAATGCTACAGTTTTAGAACAGTTCCATATATGTTAGTTCAGGCAAGGCCTCAATCATTCCTATACCAGATTTTGCAATACACAATACCTTCTAGGACAGCCTTCTAAGAGCAATTGCACAATAAAGGATCATAGAATCCTGTATCATTGTGAAATATAAAGTTTATACAAAACCCCAAAGCATAAGAGACTTTCAAAACCAGTAAAGATATGCTCATTATTACCTGGAGTAAATTCCTCTCTGCTATCTTTAGCAAGGGCCACAGCATACTCAGATACTTCAGCTGCCTCCCGTTGAACAAGCTGATGCAAACAAGCTAGTACTGCTCGCCTCAATAACAAATACGAACTAGAGAGATTCACCTGAAATGTACAGACAAAGGACTTGAACTGGAAGAAACTTTCTGTAAGAGAGTAACTGAAAGGCAGAAGCCTGAAACTCCCCAAGCATTCACAATTCTGAGGCAAAACTTAGAAGTCAGATATGAAGGGTAGAAGAAAAAGATATATTTTAAAAAGTGTAATATACTGTATATATTGCACAAGAATGAAATGCTGTTTGGTTGGCTAGATGTTTATTTATTGCCCAGAATCCTGTTGGTAGGTAAACCAAATTAGTGGCTTCACTTTTTCCAGGATTACATATTGCCGGTAAAGAAAGGCAGATATAATCTTGCAGTCTATTTCTCCAGCATCTTTCTTCTTCACAGCCACTGTGCCTACTGTATTAACTCCCCCCCCCAACCACTGCCTAAAACAAAGATTCCAGTCACTGTTTAATTTTTCTATTATAATCTACCTTGACCACATATGGAGGAAAGCAAGTATACAAGTAATTTAAGACAATGCATATATAGAAAGATTTCAATTAAGTTCATTTTAAGTACTGTATTTTCTGGCGTATAAGACTACTTTTTAACCCAGGAAAATCTTCTCAAAAGTCAGGGGTCGACTTATACGCCGGGGGTCGTCTTATAGGGTGGGTGCTGAAACTTTCGAGCTGGACTGGAGAATCTGCGGTTGCCGCAAATGGTGGGGGAAACTCAAAATGGCCATGGCTGCATCCCCTCTGTATATGGCAACCATATGAAAGCAGGAAGGGAGGCGCTGTACAATTATGGTAGAATAAAATCTTGGAGACAGGGAGGGCTGGGCAGGCAGGAATAGCTGAAGCAGCTTTGGCATACAACAAGTTTTCCGCTAAGTACCTGCATGTCTAAGCATTTGAATTAAAATTACCATATTGAAATCAAATGTGACGTTTTTAAATTTTTAATTGGTGTGCGTTGGAAGAGGGGTAGTCTTATATGGTGAGTATATCTCAAACTCTATATTTTAACTGGAAAAGTTGGGGGTCATCTTATACGCCCAGTCGTCTTATACGCCGGAAAATACGGGTAATTTAAATCCTTGTAAGTGGCTAAGGACTTTTAAGGACTATTAGGTGGAAGAGGTCTTGTTGGCAGAGAAAACTGGGATCCAGGCTCCCTGCCAGAGAAAGCAGGTAAAGCAGCAATATTTGGTGATTTATCTTCTCTGTTGTACTCACTACCACAGTTCACACTGTGTAAGAGAATCCCACAGACCAGATTTTCAGGGTCAAAGTGGGTTGTGGGGGGAAAGGAACTGGATCCAACCCTAGATTATGTATGTATTAGTGCAATTCTAAAGACATGCCATTCCTGTCACAAACCCATGAAAATCTTAAACAGAACATTAAGAAGATCAAAGTACAGAAATGGGGAGAAAGGAAACGCTGTATCTGCAGTCTGGGGATGCTCCTGGACTTGTCTCTTCATCTGACAGCTCAGGTGGATGCAACAGTCAGGAGCACTTGTTATCAGCTTCATCTGCTATGCCAGCTGCGCCCCTTTCTGGAGCAGGGAGAGCTTGAAACAGTAGTACATGTGCTGGTAACCTCTTGGCTCAACTTTTGTAATGTGCTCTACATGGGGCAACCCTTATGTCAAATTCGGAAACTTCAACTGGTACAGAATATGGCAGCCAGGTTGGTTACTGGTACATCCAGAATTGCTCATATTACACCAGTTGCAAAATCTCTTCACTGGCTGCCTATCAGTTTCTGGGCAAGATACAAGGTGTTAGTTTTAACCTTTAAAGCCCTATATGGCTTGGGTCCTGACTTCTTGCTGGAGTGCCTTCTCCCATATAATCCACACCTTACTCTTCGTTCATCTGGGAAGAATCTGCTGCAACCTTAGAGGACTAGACTTTCAGCAGTAACCCAGATATCTTTTTCATCAGCCACTCCTAGACTCTGGAATGACATGCCGGATGAGATCTGACATATTACCACCTTGGAAACCTTTAAGAAGGCCATTAAGACGGATCTCTTCCAGCAAGCCTTTCCAGACTAGAATACCCCTACTGACCCTGCCTCCCTGCCTCTCCCTTATCCTCCATCCTCATTTATACCCTACCCCAGACTCCACTTGGAATTTTTGATCTCATTTTAGTGTATGTATATTAATGCTTTTAACTTTCTTTGGTTTAATCCTTTTTTAGAGTTTGATCATGTTTTTATGTTTAGGGGGAGGATTGGGGATCTTGAGATTTTAATGCATCTCTTTTTAACTGTATGATTTTTACTGCTGTAATCCACTTGGATTCCCTGAGTTTAAGCGGAATATAAATAAATAAATAAATAAATAATCTATATAAGAAGCTGCTAGATACTAAGTTATAACATTAATTCATCTATGTCAGTACAATCTACATTGACTTATAATGGTTTTCTGCGTTTCAGACAGAGGTCTTTCCCACCCTGATATGAAGATATAAAAGTACACTAAATTAATGTACTAGCAATTTGGATGCTTCAGGGCTCTCTAGGAAAGAAAACAGTACATGACAAACATCACTACAGCAAAGAAAAAAACTCTGCCTGTATTTTACATTGGCTTCCAAAATATTGCTGTTTTAACACAATTTTGAGAATCTTGTCATCTTAATTTACAAATGAAAAGCAACGTAAATAATTTGGTATATTGAAATTCACTAAAACTACAGAGTGTTTCTCCTTGTTAATGTTACAGTATATTCGGCTAGTATTTAACAAAAATACCAGCATTCAAGCTCAATTTTTAAACATTACAATAGAGGAACAAACTAAAATTATCTGTTATACTTCAGACAGCTACTGAGTCCTTCATTGCTTACTTTTTTCTTTGTACCTATCAAGGGACACATGTTAGAAATCTGAAAAAAGCAAGGAAACTGAGTTCATGGTGCAAAGCAGCCATGTTGGTAAGTAATGTACCATTTGTCAGTGAGAAGTAATTAGAGAGAAAGAGTTACAAAAGATAGTAAAATGGTCACAAAAAATACTATGGAATCACAGTTAAATAAAATAAAATAATTTGTTGCCGCATGCACACTTACTTACAGAATACATCTAAACAATATGCCCTGAACATGTTGAGAAACCAAAGCATTTTAAGATGCTAGAAATTAAAAATTAAAATACCCAAGTAAATACATTATGCACAATTTATTCAAGCTAATCTTACACTATATCTTGAGATTTAGGCATGCTTTTAAAAAAACACCTGCCAGTTTCATGTTTTCATGTGAAAAAGCCAAAACACGCAAACTTAACTGCAAGACAAAGCAAAAGGCACATTTCTGATCTCTTTCATTCTCTTATATTTTAAAATGACAAGGAAAATGACAAAAACACAGGAAATGCAAGCAATACATATAAACTATACACACCCTAAAAAGTGGTTTCCTTTTTGTTCTTTAATTGTTTAAGTTAAACTGATGCAAAAATAAAATTTGTACAAGAAGTCTGAATGCAGCTATAAGAATGTTAAGAAAGAATTTGGTTAGGCTGAAATAAAACTTCACTCACCATGCTAAAAGTATGTAATTGACATTAATGGTTAAATACATTAAAAAGAGAAATAAAAAAAAAACCACACACACATACCAAAAATTGTTGAAATCTGAACAATGCACAGAAACCTACCAACACAGAATTTTCCAACAAGATCTCCTGCACAAAAACAAATGATAATCCAGTCATGACAAAAGCCCAGGCATCAGAGCCTACAATGATCCTGACCACAAGAATACAAAAAACAAAACAAAACAAAATAAAAAATCACTGTGTGGTTGTATTTAAAACATGCTGCAAGAAAAACACTTGCTTATAACTTTGCATCACTTAATATTTCAGGTCCTTTAAGACACATGCCAATAGTACTAGCTGCTCAAATCCGCTGATGAATCAACAATACAGGAGCACATGAAAGCTGTGTTTTAAGTTTATGCTGAAGTCCTTGCTCTTTTAAGTCTTGCTGTATGGGGTAGTGCCTGATACTGGATCCTGACCACAATAATTAGGAATAATTAAAGAAAATATTCCTGTACGTTTATAATACAGATCTACATTATATACCTCGGGCCACAACAACTAGGGATACTTAAAGAAAATATTCCTGTAAATTTATAATACAGATCTACATTATTTACCTCAGGCTGCTACAACTTTTCACTATCCAGCATTTATTGTCAGAGCAAAGAAGACAGCTTAATCCTTACGGAGTGTGATATAAAACTCTGTGAGCCAGATCTCAAAGATAACATCAAAAGAATATCCAGAAAGAATTTCTTTCTTAGATTACTAATATTCTAAAATTCCAATGTTTTAGAAACATAATGTTTCATCTGTTTGAACACAGTCAAGTGATATTCTTGGACCTACAAAGAAGTCAGTCATTTGCTCAGGAAGTATTTTATTTATAACTTAATAAATACATGTCATCATCTGCCAGCTGTGCCTTTCTCCAACTATATAGGACAAACAGGCCAGATTCTTCACCAAACAAGGTGACACAAACCAGGCATCAAAATGGCAGTTTTCAGAAACCAGCGAAAGAACAGAACATGGCTACATAGCCCGAAAAACCCACAAAATCTATGGATGCCTGCCATGAAAGCCTTTGACTTCACAGCGAAAAAATAGTTCAGTCTCCCAAAATATTTTCTTAGTGATTTAAAATGCATCATATCTCCAAGAAAAAAAAAACCTTTCAAAGGGAGACTCAAGCATGCAACTAGTAAACTTTAATTAACAGTTACATTTCAAAAGCTAGGAAGATTGTATTATTGACCATTTCTACTACTGTAAATTGCTCACTATTCTTACTTTACATATATTTGAGCTTTCCATAGAAATGTCCTAGACATACTTCATGCCTTTCGGCTTACTTGTTTACATTTTCTCTATGAACCCATCAGACTACTGCAAAACATATTCCCTAACACAACCTCATTTGCAGGGGCTGAACTGGAGGAGGGCTATTTGTTAACTATTGGTTTTGTTTAGGAAGGAGAGAGAAAAACCCAAAATATTTTAAGGGCCAAAGAAGGCTTTTTAACCTTAAGACATAGCATGACAAAGTATCCTATTCCCCTTCTTTCCTTCTCCAGGGCAGGACAAAAGTAATGTATTACTAGTTAGTTATATAACCATACATAACCATAGGCAACAGTAGCAGCTGCTGGTTGAATACTTCCTTACAGCTTGCTCTTTTACCGCTGTCAGCGGAGTATCTCCACTCTACATACATACAGTCATCTTGCTATAAAGACACTGAGTTTCCAAGCCAGACAAGGAAAGAGAGTGGGGAAACAGAAGAAATCACTATCATGTGTTGTATATTAAAGAGCTTTCCTTCCCATCTGGGACAATTTGTGAACTCATCCCTCCCATCCAATCTGAAAGACCATCCTGGTCTACTGAACTAGGAAACAACCCTAGTGCATAGAAATACATACTTACACATAGGCACCTGACAAGGCTAGACAGGTTTACATGACGTGGCGCAAACATATGAAGCTGCTGAAGGCAAGAGATGGCTTGAGCTTGGACAAGGCAGTCAGGATTATCTTGCATCACTGTACAGCTCAGGAGACAAGAAGCCCGTAAGGCTGAAGCTATAGCACTGCTGCCTAAACAAACAAAAAGGAATGGAGAAAGAAAGATTTACCTCTGTCATTTTCTTTTAACATCAAATTACAATAACGAATGTGTTTATCATATGCCATTCAATGAGGGTTCTGCTTTAACAAAAAACTGCTTTTTTCAATAGTACAGTATGCACAGGAAACCCTGCATCACCTTTTCTATTATGTGGAATGGTTTTCTACACTTAGTTGATGAGCTCCTATGTTCACTTCTCATTTGAACTGCTGTCAACATATTCTTTCTCCCGAATGTTTGGAATGTACTTGGCCGAACAGAAGACAGGCTGGACTTCAGTGGCACATCCTTGCCTTGAACACAGAGGATGATTACTTCAGTTAAATAGTTTATCTATGTGGTTGGGGAAAGGGATACCTGCATCTACCTGGAGGATAAGTGGCTGAGAGCTCTAGGCTACTAGGCATTTTTACTTAGGGGGTGGGGGGAGGAGAAAGCAATATCTTTGAATTACTGAGAAAAGGGAGTATGCACATTATTATCTTTCTCTCTTTCAAATTCAATTTGAAGGCTGCAAATACAAGTCCCAGTTCTAGGAAAAGACAGGGTACAGTGTAAATATTGTTAACAATTAATCACCATCATCATCTGGATAAGACTCTAGGTATAAAATGGAGCAATTTGAGCACTTCTCAGTTAATTCTTACAATATTCTGTATATACCCATCTCTCACCATGTTGCAAATATATGCATACCTTGCAACTCAGGACCCAAAGTAGCAATAAGTGCATTTAAGCAGCGACCAAGGCTTTGATGGACTTCAGCATAAGCAGGAGGCACAGTCAACAACAACATGAGAACAAGAGAGAGGGTAGGTTCCACATGCACGTGATACAGAGGACCAGCAGAATCAATGATCAGTGACAGTGAATGCAGTGCCCAGGTCTGTAAAATACCAAAATGTAGTGTTGTGTCACACACACACACACACACATGAAATAATTTACAAACCATAACCAAAAATAAAATTTCTATGTAACAGAGGTGTACTTTTGTGAGACGGTGAATAAAACAACAATTTTAAAAAAAAATGGTTGAAAACTATGTAACTATAAGATTAATGCTTTGAAGCAATGTTACTACTCTTCCTGGCAGAACTGAAAAACAGTGAAAGCAATAGCACACATACACAAATGGACACACACATAGTATAAAATATGGGGACACCCCCCCTCAAAAGCAGTATAAGCAGTATTAAAGTGTCTTAAATAAACAGAGTTACTCAAGCTTTCTTGTTTCTTTCTATAATAAGAAAACAAGCTACTCTACCCAAGGTTGGAAATGAGGCCAGAATAATGGAAGTAGACAAGAAAGCAGAAGGGAGTATGTGGGAACCCACCCAGCTCAATTATTTCAGAATGAACATAGTTTATACATCTCTAAAGCTCTATCTCCAAGGAAGGGTGATAGAGTCTCCTTCCTTGGAGGTCTTTAAACAGAGGCTGGATGGCCATCTATCAGGGATGCTTTGATTTGGATTCCCTGCATGACAGGGAGTTGGACTGGATGGCCCTAGTGGTCTCTTCCAACTCTACGATTCTATGATTCTATGATTCTATCTGCACTGCAGAAATAATGCAGTTTGACACCACTTAACTGCCATGGCTCAATGCTATGGATTTCTGGGATTTGTAATTTTGCGAGCCATTTACCATTCTCTGTCAGTGTTCTGGTGCCACAACAAACTAAAAATCCCAGAATTCCACAGAACATGACAATTAAAATGTTGTCAAATTGCATTATTTCTGCAGTGCAGATGCATCTTAAGAGCAAAGGGGGAGTGGAGGAGGATAACGGCACATGGATCTAAGCTACACTGTCCTTACTTGCCTAGGTTTGGAAATTCTGTACAAATAGCTTTACCATCTCTTCCTGTTTGGGAAGAGGTGAGTGGAGGGTGCAATAACTAGCAGAAATGCAATTGGTTTATGTTTATAAGCTCCTTTTTACTCAAAGACCCTCCAAGCCACTCACAGAATAAAATAAAATAAAATCCAATACGTACCTGTACTTCAGGTGAAGTGCTGTCCTGAGACAATGTATAAAGTATTCCAACACATGCATTTAAGTGCTGAGAAGAGCTGATTCCTCCCAGATATTTATAGAGTGATCCAAGAGCCAAAGAATGTCCTGTCCTTGATATAACATCTCTAGCAGATTTCAGCCTAAAAATTGTAAGGAAATATAGTCTAAAATTTACAAGACAACTATGGAGATCCAAAGAGGTACACTCCAACTCAGACCTTTAAGAAGCAATCTGCAGTGGTCACATAACATTTCTAGCACCATTGTCAACAAGGAATGGCAGCAGAAATAATTTGACTGCAGTTTTTGCATATACCATGGCAATGCTCACCTTATAAACTTTGATAACAAACAATACTTTTGTTTCTTTTTGTTTTGCAGCCAGACTATATTTATTTATACCACTGATGCAGAACTCTGTGTAGACTACTCAGACACATGGTTTGTTTGTTTGTTTGTTTTTTAAAAAATAGGAGAAGGTAGCAACCACTAGCTCTCTCTATAGACGAGGGAGCCACTAGCTCTCTTTCTGGACCTTGGTTAACAGGCCCCACCAACAATATTTTGCACGTGCATGCTGGAAGAAACAGCATAAAGTGAGCTTATGCCCTGGATAATCTGTTGGGTTAAGGCTGTTGTGCATGTTGGGTCAAGTCTGTTTGTATGTGTGAGCTAGGAGGAAGCCTGCTTGAGTGCTTGTTAAAGTTCTATTGTGTTGTGGTGAACATGTGCCTGTTGGGACAAGGGTGTTTGTGTGAGTGACCTGGGAGAAGGCTTCCTTGAGGGCTCATTAGTGTCCCCCTGTTCTTTTGCATGTGGCACATGGGTCTCAGGGGGCAAAGCATCTGTTGAGAAGACGTGAATTAGAGAATTAGTTGGGTGAGGAGCTAGTAGCCACTTGCTCTCTACGTAGCTGCAAACCCAGTCCTTCGAGCTTGGCTAACAGGTACAGCCAACAGGTATTTTGCATGGGCATTTAGTGGAGAAGGCCTGGAGTTCTGTTTCCGTGCCCACTTAAGACTAATGAATATGGATGGTGAGTAAGCTGCTGCAGTCACCTACAACAGCTGTGATATGTTTGTGTCCTGTTGGAAGAGAGGATCCAAGAACTTGAGGTCCATATATCTATTCATCAACATATTAGGGAGCATGTAGTTTTCTTGGACAGAGTGGAGCAGACTTTCCTGGATGAAGAACATACAGCAGGGAATGTGTCTGAGGTGGTCAGCTCCCAAACGCAGAAGGTAAATATTTGGCGGAATGTGACACATAGAAGAAGCACCCAATGAATCAGTTGCTGAATGGCACACCAACATTTATGTTAATCTCACTGACTCAATTGATCTACTCTAGTTGAGACTAGATTAAGGCAACTGCCAGTATCTAAACTCTAGAAGAAATATTTATTTTATAATGGAGGAAATACCCATGCAAAATCTGGAAAATCTCCACAGAACTCTTTAATGAAGAGCAGATCATAGCTAAAAGCAGAACCCGAGGATTCAATTTAGATCCCACTAGGATTAGATTCAACCCAAGGACCTGAGGTCTCCTATTCTTGGATTAGATTATCTATTTTCATTTGTTAGTTCAATTTCCCTAATATATAACTTCCCAAATATATAACTGTAAGAAAGATACTAAGATACTGGATTCCTTCCTAAATAAACACAAACTATCACATGATAAAAAACATACTATGAGAAGTAGCTTACTTGTCAAAGCTAATTTGTGCCAATCCAGCAGTGAAGGTACTGTCAGCAACTACCTGTGCAAGTCTGGCTAGAGATTCTGCAGCAGAACATCTCAGAAGTGGGTTACTACTCTCCAAGGCACTCATCACTAATGTCAGGGCACAGCTTCGGATTTCTTCAGAACCTAAGTTTCCTTTGCAACTGGCCAAGTGCTAGAACCAAAAACAGTAATTTTTAAATATCCATGATATTTTTTGTCACACCTGCAACTTAGCTGTAACTATAAATCTTGCTATTCACTAAGAAAATCTCCATACCTTTATTTTAGCCAATAGGCCATTTTGAAATTACATTATAAAAACAAATATTTAAGATAAGCATACTTACAATTCTAATATAGTGTTGACAATATAAAAATTACACACACACACACTATACATACACACACAAACACACACATACATATATAACATCATTTACAGATACATTAGGTGTTACTTGGTCACATGACACTGGGACAAAGTGGATATTTGTATGGGTACTTAGAGAACAATAGAAAGGGCTGTTTGCTATGCGTGGGTCATAATTCACTAAGAAAATGTAGATATTAGGTTTTTGTTCTTCTTTTTGTACGTCTTTAAGTCAAAGATAAGTTGACTGACTCAGTTTGTCTCAGCAGTGGTGTCAACTTCTAATATCTTCAATATCTATGATACAACCACTCTTTAGGGAGTAACTCAGGACTTTATGTCCTCCATGACAACTATGGAGTAGTATCTGGTGCCACCCATGCAACAGGACACGTTAACTTGGTTTTCTGTGCTGGGTGAGATTGTGGTGATTTGGGTGTAAAACTTTCTATAGTTCCCTTGGCATGGACAGATTACTACCTGGTGGAGTTCAGACTCATTGGGACTCGGAATCTCTGCAGGGGTGCAGGGCCAATTAAGATGGTAACATTAAGATACAAGCAGAGGCTAGAGCTCATTGGAAAGCCTATTCCATTGGACGGAGGGTAGGGAGGAGGTGGCAGCAAAGAAATAATTCTTCTCTGTCATCATAGTGCCTGTTTGCTATCATCCCGCCTCGATCCTCAGGGAGAGGCAGGAAATACAAATAAAATCCATCATCATCATCATCATCATCATCATCATCATCATCATCATCATCATTATCATCATCTAGCAAAGTTGTATCAAATGGTCAGGGGTTTTTTTACACATTGCCCCACAGAAACTGCAGGTAGGCCACTCAGCAGTCCACTGTGAAGAATTTCATGATACGTTGAAGATAAAATCACTCAGATTGCTCCAACTTGTATGCTGTGGTTGATGCAGATCCAATGAATATAATCTTAATAATAATAATAATAATAATAATAAAATTTATTTGTATCCCACCTCTCTACAAAATGCAGTCGAGGCGGTTTACAAGATTAAAATATACAGTTCAAACCCTCAACCCCCCCTTAAAATACAATTAAACAATGTAAAATTTAAAACATAAAACATACTTTAAAACAATACAATAGCTGTGGTGAAGTCAAAGACCACCAGTTAGATTTTGACTCCTATTTGCCTCATGTTAGTAGATACAATTCAGTTTATGCAGCCTGAAGATGTGGACAGGATCCTTGACATGTGAGGATCACCACATGTGCACATATGCAATTGACTCTTACCCTTTTGGGCTCATAAAACCATCCAGCTCAGTGGGTAAGGGGAATAGTGTATGCCCCTGCTGCAACAAGGCAGTGTTCCAGATTGTCTTTAAAAAGCTGTGGTGAGGGTTTGACTAAAACAAACAAACACACACACACACAAACCCTCCATTAATTGGATAACTACCAGCCACTCTCCAATATTCTGGAGCAGGTGGTGGCCTCCCAGGTCCAAGGGTTCCTGGATGAAACACATTATTTCACTCTGCCTTAGGCTATGGAATGGAGACAAGTTTGGTTGCCTTGGTGCATGACATACACAGGGAACTGGACACTGAAAATCTATCCTTGTTGGTTCTACTAGACCTTTCAGTGGCTTTCAATACTAGTCACCATGACATCCTTCTAAGCCACCTCTCTGGGATGGGATTTGGGGGCTCTTCTGCAATAATCACAACCCTTCTTGGAGGGGCAAACTCAGAAGGTGCTGCTGGGAGAGTCCTGTTCAGTCCCATGGCCACTGGCCTGCAGAGTCCTTGAGGACTCAGTTTTGCCTCCCATGATACTTGTATTTAACATTTACATGAAACCTCTTGGAAAGGTCATCTGCAAGTTTTGGAGTTGGGATGTCACCAGTATGCTGATGACGCCAGCTCTCTGCTTTCCATCCAATTCTAAAGAAGCTGTCTCTGTGTTAAACCAGTGTTTGCTGTCAATAATAGATAAGGGCAAACAAAGTGAAAATTAATACAACAAAGACAGAAGTGTTCCTGATCAGTCAAAAGACAAATTAGGGAACAGGAATTTAGCCTGTGTTGTACAGGGTTACACCCCCCCCCCCCCGCTCCGAAACCTCAGATTTGCAACTTGGATGCCCTCCTGGACTACAAGCTATGCCTGAATGTCTAGGTTTCAGTGGCAGTGGCCAGGGTGGATTTATACAGATAAAACCGATGAGCCAGCTGTGCTTGTTCATTGAGACATCAGATCTGGCTATCGTGACGCATGCCTCATTTGGATTATAGATAACACATTCTAGATGGGTCTGTGATTGGAAAGTGTTCAGAAACTTCAGCAGGTCCAAAATGCTGCAGCCAGGTTGTTGACTGGAGTAGTTACAGAGATCACATGGCCACATAACCCACATGCCTATATAAAGATCTTATGGCTGTAGGGAAAAATTGCTTCTTCAAATATACCTGAATAGGTGATACAGGTCATACAGAACACAGATTTACTAGTGGCGCAGTGGTTAAATGCCTGTATTGCAGCCTCTTACTCACTAACCACAAGATTGTGAGTTCAATACTGGCCAGGGGCTCCATGTTGATTCAGCCTGAAATCCTTTCAAGGCTACGAAAATGAGTACCCAGCTTTTATGATTTATTTATTTATTTGATTTCTATGCTGCCTTTCTCCAAGGCGACTCACAAGCGTGTTGGGGGCAATTACTGTACAGTTATAAACTGCTTAGTATATTGGTAAGTGGTATAGAAATGTATTTGCTATTGCTAGAACACCCCATCTCCCCTGTTCCTACCAGTGAAGAGAAAAGTAATACTGCATCAGTATTATGGAGGCATGCAAGTGTGTGATTGTGAGTGTATGCACACACGCATACACAATTATGTTGCCCTTTGTGTACAAGTCTGTACACCGCTTTGAACTGTGGAAAAGCGGTATATAAATAAAATAATAATAATAATAATAATTATTATTATTATTATTATTATTATTTTAACCATAAATTGCATTATGATGCAATAAACTGCATTAATGCTCACTATGTTTTATTTCCTTTCCTACTTACTCCTCTTTTTTCTTTCTCTTTTGTATGACTTATTTCTTGTACACTCAGAGACATAATTATGTTAGTCTGGACTCTCAGTATGCAAAAGGATCTTGTAGCACCTTTGAGACTGAGTGAAATAAATATTACAAATAAATAAATAAATAAATGTCACAATGTAGGACTACCACTGCCCCCTCCCGAATTCGTCCCTTCTCGCTTGCTGCCCCTTACTCCTGGAACCTTCTTCCCCCACATGCATACCTCATCACTTCTCTGCCCAGTTTCAAAACTGAATTAAAGACTATATTGTTTAGAGAAGCATTGCCAGAGGTGAGACCCTCTCTGACCCAGGAAGCCTCCTTCTAACCATCCATCAAGAAGCCAAGCCCTTCCTCCAGTCCATCTGCCTTGGTCCAGGCCTCGGAGGTGGAAAAGATCTGCTGGACCTGATCCTATTCCCCACCACCACTCCCTTCTCCTTTTGTGTCGTGTCTTTTAGATTGTAAGCCTGAGGGCAGGGAACCGTCTGACTAAAAAAAATTGATGTACAGCGCTGTGTAAACTTACAGCGCTTTATAAATAAAGGTTAATAATAATAATAATAATAATAATTACAATTTCTTTCTACAAGCTATAACTTCCTTTACTCAGTCTCAAAGGTGTTACAAGATCCTTGCATATGGTTGCCAGATGTTCTGTTCCCAGTTTTTCATCAAACACATTAGACAGATTGAAAGTGTTCACTGATATAATATAATGAGGTGATTGGCGTGTTTTCTACATGTTTATGCTTATAGTACAAATTTCATAAAAGTTCTTAATTTAAAAACTCTACAGTTGATTTCGTAGCACTTCTGTGATTTTTACCGCTGGCTTGGTGAAATCAGTGAGAGCATTAACCACATTTTTCCATTCAGGTGGCTGTGTGGGTGGGCAAAGAAGCAACAAAAAAAGGAAGAAATACTTGCCTTCAGAACATTAAAAAGTGCTGACATAACATTGTGTTGCACTATCTGTTGCCGGGATCCTTTGGTTTGTTTTATGGATGTCGATAACTGTTCCAATATCTGCAGCCTTAAGTACAAGAATGGGAAGAGGAATATGATAATGTTATTCTGTCTCTTACTCTGCAAAGGTCATCAAATATAAGAATGTTTAGGAGAAAACTATCATAAGGCACTCCCTCCTCCAAATGTTTATCTATGTTCCTTTTCTTCTCCAGTTGGAAGAGCATTTGGAACACTCTGGATTCTTCCTATCTTCAACCACTAATTGACCTACTTTAGTATTCATTTCTTTCTCTCCTTTTTTCTGTGCTAATATTTTATTAAATTCTATTTTTAAAAGTAAGTACTGCAGTGCTCCATTTTATTTTATTACACTTTGAACTTAAAACACCAGCTGGTTATATGTGTTCATTTCTGTATCCTATATTTTACAGCATATACGGTACGTTATGGAGGCCTGAGAAAAAGGTAGGAAAATCATTGTGGAGGTTGTTGCTGCCCCCATAATGGTGGAATGAATGTTCATGTGATGTCATCACATGACATCCTTCAACTGCTTTTCCTCTTTCCAGTATATTCTGTTCCTGCCTCCTTGTCACCAGTTACACTCCAAAGTAGTTATCATATAGCTGGTCCAAACAAAAGAAGTCCATATCTATTGCTGTTGTGTGCCTTCAAGTCATTTCCAACTTGGCAAGGGTTTTCTTAGAGAGAGTCATTCAGAGGAGGTTTGCCTTCCTCCAAAGCTGAGTGTGTGATTTGCTCAGGGTTGCCATGTGGCTTGCTGTGGCAGAGATTCAGATCCTGGTCAGACTGGCTCCACATGAAACTGAATGTATAGCTCCACCATAAACTTTTTACAGATACTTTCCTATATGTGCTAGATAAGGGTGCACATGAGACAGTAACAAGGAAAAGTTAGCTTAGAAGGAATACATCCCCACAGTTTTAAGGAAGTAGAATTGATCTCTATATATTTTTATCAGGTAAGTGTGTGTATGGCACATGTTTCTTGATTCATAAATGCAAATTTACATGCATCAGATGTTCACTTCTATATTTTACATAATAATAATAATAATATAATAATAGTAGTTTATTTATTTGTATACCGCCCTCTGGCAAACCAATCCGGGTGGTTAACAACAGTAAAATATAAAATATGACAATTAAAAACACTTTATCCCTCCCCCCCTTAAGACAGTATTAAAACAGTATAAGATATTAAAACACAATGTCAATGCATAAAAACAACAATTAAAAACTAAAAACCCTGATATTCAGGCATTCTTTTTATACTATGCATGCAGGCCTATCATGTTTTTCATACAAGTGAAATTATTGCCATTTAACAATAAATCAATATATTAACATATTTATCTGATGAAAAGAACAATAATAATGTAGATACATAGAGTATCATCCAAAAGTGCAATTATCACTCCAGCCACCTTCTACAGCATTTCATATACTAATTAGATTACATAAAAATTTTATTATGTTTCAACAACTTATGTATTGGACAATTCATATAATGTTCTCTGATTCTTAGATAATTTCCCCACATCAGTTTAACTAACTTGACATTGAAAGTTGAAATAACTGTGGAGAATTATTATTATTATTTTACCTTTGGGACTCTGTGACATGGGCAAATATTACTCCAAAGAGACGGGATGCTGCAGTAATAATGGATACCGTTGAAGGTAAAGGCTTAGGCACTGAGTCACTGTCTGCAGTTCTCTCATAAATGGAATATGGATCATACTCTAAGCTTCCACCAGCTATACTGTTAACTAAAAGCAGCTGTAAAGATAAAGGAAATGCAGTTGTTATCAAAGGACAATGGTCTTTTTTCTCTTAATGTATACATAACAGTTAAAATATAAGAAAATACCTGCTCTTCAATAAATCTGTGATCTGTCTCCTGAAATGCAGGACCAAGTAAGGCAAATTCATTCTGGTGAGAGAGAGATGGAAAATAAGCAGCAGAGGCTGCCATCTGGTTATCCGATTGTGTCAAATCAAGCACTAGTTCTTTGAGAACTGCAGAAAAGTTTCCTGTAAATTATGGAGGTTGAAGAAAACTACTTTTATATACAGCTTGTTTCCAAAAAAAATATAACTAGGAAGGCATTTAAGGATAAGAGATGGGATTTCTATGCTTGTTGGCAAGATTATAAGCTGATATAAATTAAATAAATGAAGAAATATTCTAAGCCTCCAAATAGGAATTTTTAAAGCCCATTATTAATAAATAATAACAATAACAATAATAATAAAATTTATTTATATACTGCCTTTCCAAAATAATAAGTTTATTTATATACCACCTTTCCAAAATATTATTATTAAGCAAGCTTTTTCTATGCAAACACTTATTGTCATAGCAATTGCTTTGCTTCTACAACCACTGCACTTAAGAGACCAGGAGTGATAAATATGTGGGAAATTAAGGCAGGTGAGCTTAGCTATATTGCATATTCAGAAGCTCAAAAGATGGTTTGGGCTCCAACACTGGTGGCCTGTGGTTCAAGTAGGGGGACTACCTCATCCTACAACTGCAGAAACTCCCTGCTTAGATCATGGGTTAATGGAAAGTTACTAACTATAATCAATGGCCCCATACAGACAGGCCAAAATAAAGCTGCTTCGGGTCACTTTGGAGGTATGCTGTTTAAATTATGCATGTGTCCTAAGAGGCTGGAAGCTGTGCCAAAGCTGTGCTCCATTCCTTAGGACTGGATTGTGGCTTTGGTGTGGCTTCTGGACTCTTAGGACGCATGCATCATTTAAATAGCATACCTCCAAAGTGACCTGAAGCAGCTTTATTTTGGCCTGTCTGTATGGGGCCAATGAAAATCATAGTTGGGTGTCACATCTGAATTAGAGCTTAGAAAAGCCACTTTTTTTATTAGCATGATCAGAACCTTCCACTGTGTTCACTATATGATTTAGTTAACTGTAGTCTAAAAGAGTACCATCTCTAAACTTTTCTCTGAATTAAGCCATAAAAGTCATCAAGGGGCCAAGCAAATGGTCCGGAAAGTGTGGTCTATAGCCACGCCGGTGCCAACTGCACCAGGGCTGCAGCAACTGCACACACTCGGCCCCAATCCAGGCTGCCACTGTAGATCTGAACCAAGCTAACAAAAGAAGTAGTGTTTTATTGCTCCTTTTTTGGAATAATTTTTCTGCAAAGACGCTGGCACAGCGCAGCTTCCGACAGCGTTTGGGGTGTGTGGCATGTAAACCCCATGCCCACAACATGGCCTGGAACTGACACTTTTGACCCGTCTGTTTCAGGCCCAGGTCAGAAAAGCAACATCTCTTTTTCAATGCTAGGCATTTTGCGTTTATAAAACTTTAATGGCTCCCACATAAAGTCTCTTAAAAATGCTGCAGTATTTCAAAATGTCCTGTTTTTAAATTGCTTTCTGTTATTTTTAAGTGAGTCTCAGTTTTCGAGAAAAGGCAGGGTATAAATAACGATCATAATGATGGTGATGATAACAAAAAAGTAATAAGAAAGTAACAATAACAGCAACATGTGCTTTCTGTGAACAACCTTTTCCAATCTATTAAAATCATTACACAAATGGTAGGCAAAAAGCACCATATGTGGGCCACTAAATAGGTTTCTGAGGCCCTCAATCCTTCAGTCCAAAAGAGAGGTGGTGAATTGCTTTTCTTAGAAGCTTGCTTCTAGAAGCCCTGTTTTAACATTTCTTTAAACACAACAACATATTTTTCAAAACCAGAAGTAGACTTCTGTCCGTCTTTGTTTTTGTTTCTTGGCATTTTTGGCAGCCCGTGTAGCCCCCTAAGAGTCCAAAGGACAAAAAAAATGAGTCCCATACTACACCAGTTGCTCATCTCAGATATAAATGGTTTATTTGTTCTTGTAACCTCCTTAGAAGTAGCTCTCTCCAATAATATTCTGCCTTGGATAGGACAGCTTAAATCCAGTTGTCATTCCCAAATATAATATATCCATGGAATCAATGGAACTTACCTAACTGTGACTTTATCAAATTCCCATTGATTCAATAGATCTTTGCAGGGCTAGCATTTAAATTTTGGCCTATGCACCAACTTTGAGTGGATCCATAATCAAGAATTCATTGGTATCAAAATAAAACCCATTTGGCCATTTCTCAATAAAATGGAAAGGGAAAGAGAAACACCTTTTAAAATTTATTGAGAACTATTTTGCTTGAGGAAATACATACCTTCACATGTATTGGGAGGCAACAAAGTAAGCAATTCATAAAGTCTTTTCCTATAAGTCACTGATGATGGCTTTAAAGGATTTCCATAGACTTTATTTAGAGAAGAAAGCCTTTAAAGCAAAACAAAACAAAAAAATAATCCTGAAGTTAGAAGAAAAACTATCCAACAAAAAACACCCATAGCTTATTTTGGGCATTATCCGAAATTCGCTATCTGGAAAGCTACAACAGCAAACACATCCTACTGGAGTGATAGGCAGGACAAGACTGGCCTTCTAGGGTTAGCTCCACCCACGTGGGGTCACCAGAAGGTCTCTCTTTGTTACTTCCTGCCTATTGGAGTGAGTGGGAGGAGCATAATCCAAACTACAGGATGTGGGGGCCTTATCTACTGGGGGAAATTCATTTATGTATGCTTCGTGTGTCAAATCGGCATTCTATCATGCATTTTCTTCAGGTTTCTCATTCATTCATTACACATGGTGCTTTGGAAATAATAAAAAAAACAACCAAAAAACCCTAGTTCTCTTCCCTCAATAGGGGGAATGAAATGTCCAGCTTGAATTTGGTTTCTAATAGCCTGGAGTAGGGCATGGCTGTCTGCAAAGAACAAAGGACAGAACCACTCTTCTTAGAACCTTCTTCCCCTGCGAGCAAGGGCCATCACTTCTTTAACCAGCTTCAAAACAGAGTTGAAGACCATCCTGTTCAGAGAAGCGTTCCCAGGCATTGCATAATTGTCGCTTGCTATTTGATGTTCTTTTGATGCCTGTTTTATCGAACCATTTCCTGTATTGCTATGTACTTTATATGTATTAGCCTACTAGCCACACCACCTTTCCCTTCTCCTTTTATGTCATGTCTTTTTGGATTGTAAGCCTGAGGGCAGGGAACCGTCTAATTAAAAAGATTGTATGTACAGCGCTGTGTAAATTTACAGCGCTTTATAAATAAAAGTTAATAATAATAATAAATAAAGTTGAGGTTACATTGGCCCGTTACAGATGGGCCTTAAACTACGGACTCAGTCCGTACTAGGGACTGAGTCCGTACAAACTGGCGGTGCCGCATGGGGGCCGCCATGACGACATCACGAACGCGCCACCTCCAAATGGGGCGGCGTGGACGTGATGTCATTGCGCCGCGCGAGGGCGCTTAGTGCGCCCTTTCGGCGGAGCAGGAAGGAGCTCCGAAATGGACCTCCTTCCTGGTTTGCGTCGCTGGCGCAGCCGTGTCAAGGCTGCACCAGCGACGCAAATCAGAAAAGGGCCGAGCAGCCCCTTTCTGAGAGTCCCCGCCACCGTTGGGGTGTCCTTGGGGCTTGAAGCCCCAAGGACACCTCTTTCCAGGCCGCGGGGAAGCGGCCTTTTGCCACTTCCCCATGGCCTGGAAAGCAGCGGATCGGGGCCTCAGAGGCTGCCATTCTGGCAGCTGAGGCCCCAATCTGGCAGGGAAAGGACCGCCCCAAACAGGTGGTCTGTAACGCATAATTATAACATTCTATTGAAGTTTCACACTTTGTCCTAAACCAACGCTATCCAACATAATCTTTTAACTGCAGTAAGCCCTCAGTATCCGCAGGGGGCCACGCCACCATTAGGGACAATGGAACTTTGCTGCCCTGGCCACCCAAAGCCCGCCTTGCCACACTCAGAAATTATTACTATGCTATATAATTTCTGTATTAAATACAGCGCGCCTGCGTTATATGCGGGCGTGTTTTACGCGGATTCCAGCATACACTGGAAGCTGCAATGGAAGTGAGGGAGGCGCACACCGGAAGGAAACAATGGTGTGTGCTCCTGCGGCATGTGCCCCGTGCGCCGCTGCCGCACCTCTGCAGGCACGAGCCCCATTCATTTGAATAGAGCTTGAGCATCCACATTTTTTCCTTTACGAGGGGGGTTCGGAACGGATCCCCTGCACAAGGGAAGGGAGGACTGTACACTGCTTCCACTGTTTGGATAACAGCCTTAAGAATATCAAAGTAATCATTTATATTTGTATGTATATTTACATGTTACCTGGAACTACCAAAAACACAGCAGATCTGATTTCTAGCACAGAGAAGTGTTCCATGTTTGAATTCATGCTGAAAGCACAGCTTGAGGTTTAATTTTTAATTTAGAAGTTCAGGATTAACAAAAGTAAAATTCAAAGATACAGCCATGTTAGTCTGTAGAATTAACAGAGTTCTACTTCAGCAAACCACATACATTTTTAATACTCACTGTGTCAGTACATCAATAGCACATGGGATGGGAAGAAGCAATCTTTCAATAACTTCATCTGTAAGGAGTCCCCCACAATGGAGAATAAAGCTTTTGACAGCTGAGAACAAGATAAATAGATTATTACAAACTGAATTTTTCTTTCTGTAACAGTTATAGACTTGCGAAGTCAAAGGCTTTCATGGCCAGAATTCATAGTTTTTTTGTGGGGTTTTTGGGCTATGTGGCCATGTTCTGGAAGAGTTTACTCTTGACGTTTCACCAGCATCTATGGCTAGCATCTTCAGAGAATGTTGGCATGGGACTGAACTCAGGAATCATTTAAAGGATGGCACTACTTATTTTGACAATTTAAACAGAAGCATGAATAGCTATAATAAATGCCACCTACCACAGAGAGCACCTGCACGGCTTTCCAATGTTACTTGCCATGTAAATGAATCACCTCGGCTCTTCTCAGTTTCTAAATCTTTAGGAGATAATGGAAATGCACATTTCCACAACAGTAGCATCCGTGGAAGATGGTGCTGGACAACTGCAGGACCTATAATTTATAAGATTTGGACATTTTCCTGTATAAATTCTATCAAACAATATTTTTAAATCAAGTATCAACAATTAGGCAAGTCTCAAAGACATTTATTAGCAGCTGCGATACCCCAATATGCATGAAACTACTGATAATAAGCAGCTTGGTTACATATAGACCTCCAAATTCCTTTAAATCTAGCAGGCACTACCTGTATGTTTTTAGTAGAGCAGTAGAAAGCCAAGGGTAGTAAAAAAATAATAATCTGGAAATGCCATGCAAATATCTTCCTGAAACATGCCAAAGGGACAACTCTCCAAGGAATGTGAAATCGAAGGCATCCATAGACTTTTGTGAGTTTTTCAGGCTATGTGGCCATGTTCTAGAAGAGTTTCTTCCAGACGTTTTGCCACCATCTGTGACTGGCATCTTCAGAGATGAAGATGCCAGTCACAGGGGCTGGCGAAACGTCAGGAAGAAACTCTTATATAACATGGCCACATAGCCCAAAAAACCCACAAAAAACTCTCCAAGGAATGTCTTCAAATTTGCAATTATGTTGTTATTTTTCAATGGTGCAAGAAAAATATAATAGCAAAATTAGGATTGAAGGTTTCTACTACATTCCCCTCAGTGGCTTCCCATCACTGAGCACTGTGGGAAACAGAATGCTACATTCAATAGGTCTTTTCTCTTGGTTCAACACAGCTCTTCATTTGTTCAGAAATGACTGTGATGATATAACATGAGCCACTCCATTAGAGTGCACTATATCTGTCTTCTATTGCTGCTTGTCTGTGTTGTATTTCTCATATTTTAGCAAGCAATTGCGGTTTCAACTCTGTGCTTGCACATCACTTACCCTGAGCAACTCTGAAGAAGCATGAAGTATATAGGGGGCCCACTGTATCTATCGGGGTTTGGATCCAGGACCTCGTATGGACACCAAAAACTGCAGGAAGGGAGGCAGTAAGCCCTGTCTGCCAGGCACATATTATAGAGGAAAAGGAACCCAAATTACCCTTGCCCAGTGACTCTCCTGCTCACATCCACAGACCCAGGGCAGCAGCACAGCTGGTGGCAACTCCCAACCACCAGGCACACATTTTTGGGGCTCTATTACTGCCAGGGAGCCTGCCAACTGCTGGTTTCCACTTTTGAAGAAGTGGCTGTGCTCTTTGGTCATTCACAAGAAGAAAATGGGAGCTGGTGGACTCCCCAGAGGTGAAGGAATCAGCAAGTGTACCCAGAGGGCTTGCTGGAGCCTTTGTTTCTGCCCTGAAAATTCTCGAACAGATGGTGGAGGCGAGTACAAGAATCATTAGTCAACGGCAATTTGGGTTCCTTTACTCTCCCTCCATTTGTAAGGGCACTCACTTAATAAGAGCTTCTGTATTTTTGTATTCCTCCCCTCTGAAAATTTTGAGTCTGCAGCTAGTTGAATCTCCATATCCGGAGCCCACAGATACAGCAGGCCCACTGTACACTGAAACAACAGATTAGCATGTAAACCAGTCTGTAGAGGATTAGAAAGTAAGTTGAAATAATTTGCATTCCACATTTCCACCCATTTATACTACAGGTATACCTCAGTTAACAAAGTGTATGTGGTTCTGGGCATTACTTTTTTAACAGAAAATTTGGTAGCATAGGCAGAAATAATAAGCATAAGTTTCTATACCACAAAAAAGAAGAACCATTCAATATGTTTCAGGAAACCTTTTTTTTTTACAAAAACTAAACAATATAAACATGTGAAATAAAACAATCACGTAAGGTAAGCATCATGAATGTAAACAAACACATTTTGAATCTTCTAGAAAGTATCTGAAAGCTTCTTCTAAAGAGAATGAAACAAGTGACCAGGAATGGCTTTTTCTTTCACTAGCCTCCATTTTCTTATGATTTTCAGCTTAGTGGCCAACTTATAAATGTATGCTTTTTCACATGCTGGTGGGGAGGACAGGACTAGTGAGGCAGGCCTATCTGGTCTCCTTTTTTGCCTTTGTTTTGCTGTTCACAGATTCTCAATAAGAGATTCTGGAAGCAATTACTGTTTACCTTGCCTACAGGAGGATTCACTAGAATATACTCACATACTTTCCCAGTTCAAGCTTTACTGTCTTGTTGTTAATTAAATGCATGACTACTGAAAAATAAGCTAGACTAGAATCCCACTCTTTTGTAGTTCAAGCATTGCTTATTGTATTGCTTACTGCAGACATACTGCTGCAACCTGAGACAGAAAGCCTGTGTTGTTCCAACCTTTCTTCATTATCCCCCCTATACTACAGACGCTAGACAGAGGAAAAGGAGAAAAAGGGGAGTCTGGAAAGGGTATGAAAGACCTTTGTAAAAAAGGAGCTTCACTATAAGATGCTTTATTAATTGAGGTATGCTTGTATTTCTTTTACTTTTGGAAACTTTTGGGTTTGCTTATGAGTTTTAAATTTAAAAACAACTTAAAACAATTTAAAAACAACCATTAACAATACATTGTGCCCTGATGTGTGTCCTCTTGCTACCACACAGTTCTCTATGTAATAAATGAATAAATGAAAATTCTATAGTTTTTAGGTAAAACTGAAAACATTTTCATTAAAAACTGGCATTTGGGGGAAAAGCACACATGTAGCAACTGGAGCATAAGCTGCCGCTGTGCATGGAGCCCAAATGCTGAAAAGGGGAAACCTGAAATCCTAATATTCAGCTCTTTGACAAGAAGAAAAATAAGGGCCATATCTCAGTTTCCTTCCAAAATTATTAAAGATTCCATCTTCAGTTACTGCTCTACAAATGCCTGGTTGCTAAGTTTGCCTATGGAACTATAGAAAAACTAGAGGCATATAAGCCGCTTAATACCATAGAAGGCAGATATGAATACTTGTAACACTTTTGGAATGGACATCCTTTTACTTTTACAATGCCTCTAGGACAGTGGCATCAGCTTTAACCAATTTAACTGTATTCTTGGCCAGCTGTATGGGAGTGCTTACAAAGATGAACTGTTACATTAAAAATAGGATTTCCTTTTTATAAAATGCAAATCAGAACTTCATACTCAAATACTGACACAGTAACAAAAACAAAGAGCTACAGACAATGACTTAACATCTCACTTGAAAAGACATAAAGACAAGATGATTTCACCTAATGTCATGAGGGCAGCTATCAAAAGCCATCCAGACTGCATTCGTTGTACTGAAATGCGACTATTTTGAGAAGCAGAACGTAATAAATCCTCAGCTACCATCATGATGACCTACAGTAAAATAAAACAATCAGTGTATTCAAATGGAAAACACAAAATTCAATGCTTTCTGGATGAAAACACATATATTGTTTATACATATCTACTGAGCTTCTACATATGTATTAGCTTCAATGAACATAATAGTAATTTCTCAATTGACCCTAAAAAGGCAGGTGTCTGGGAGGCTGCATTACCTTTCAAAGGGAGAGCATAAAGGGGTGTCTGAATCCATTAAGTAACATTTAAGAGTAGATATTCCAGAATATCAAGGAAGTCTCTTGAAAGTTTGGAGGCCATAAAACAGACTTCAGAAAATTCTACAGTGAGAGGACACTCATCAGGAACTTCTGTGCAGTTGTAACCTCCAAGTACCACATCCATCTGCTGGGCTGGCTCTATCTGTGGGACTCCTTTGCAACATTTTGTACGTTCTCGTGATGTAAACTTTTATCTGTATTGCTTCTAACTTTTGTAAAATGCCTTGTATCACAGAATTGAGAAAATAAAATAGTATACTATGGCATAAACTTCAAGTTTTTGTAGATTATATTCCGCTTTCTCAGTTATTGTGAAGTACCATATATACCCGACTATAAATCGACCAGCAAACTTTTTGACCCTCTTACACTGCCTGGGTGATGCTTCCAGGCCAGATTGTGTGAGTTAAAATACAGTACTTACATTGACCCTTGGATAAGTCAGCTCAGGTTTTTGGGGTCAATTTTTTAACCTAAATTTCTAGACTTATACATGAGTATATACAGTACCTGTCTGGAGTTAGTAGACATATACTCCTATTGTTTCTCACTGTTCATTAGTTGATTGTGTTTAATTTGGTACACTTTTATTTTTACTGAAACCTATTATTATTTGTTTTTATTTTTATTGTGTGAGCTGACCAAAAAAAATTACATTATAGCATGATCTAACAACAGCATATATGTATGTGTGTTTTTATGTATGAGTAAAGTTCCATCGGATAGGTCCAGAATGGTTGTATGATGGGAACTAATAGTTAACCACTGAGAAGATCTATCTTTGACATCCACGACAACTCAAGATAATAATAATATACAACATTTTAATGGCCAAAAGGATTGTTTTTACATGGTTGCTTGCACCTCAGTAGCTGAAGGAGATCCTTAAACAGGATGCCTGGTATTTTGTTTGGGAGAGGTTTATGTTGAAAAGATATGCCAGCTGACTTGAGTAGCACAGCAACGTAAGAATTAGACATGCTGGATTAGTACAGTGGAGTGGGCAACAGTTGGCCTATGGAAAGATCATGAACTAGAATCCTCATATTCATGTTTCATAGCATACTGCTTCTGAACTCTGTTGTGACGTATTTATGTTCCATGAATTTATCCAATTCCCCTTTAAAGCTGTTCATATATCTTGTGGTAGTCAATTTTAAGTGATTTAGTTTAGTTTAAAATAGTTTAAACACTTATTTTTATCTATGCAGAATCAGCTTCAGTAGATGACCCTAAGTTACAGTATTATGAAGGAGAAAACCTTTTTCTTCTCACCCACTGCCTATTCATAATTTTATATATTTCTATCATGTTTTCCTCTCCTTCTTCTACGAATCCTTTTTGTTTAGGGTATCCCACCATATGCTGCAAGCACTAGGTAGGTAAACATTTCACAGATCTAATGGAGATCTAGCCAGAGTTAAATTACAGAGAATGAGAATTAGAAGCAGATGCCATCCAGCAAAGGTGGCTGGAATGCAAATTACCCATTCCAGATTCAAGGAAGCATCAGTGAAAAACTGTAGTACAAACATGCACATTCTTGGCCTGAAGGCTTCATGTTTCAAACAGACATGAAATTGATCTGCGTATGCACTTCTAATTAGCCATGTTAAAAGAAAATGCCAGCTGACTTGAGTAGCAAAGCTAAACAGTTCTCTCTTCCATTATCCAGGAACACAGAACCCAGATTTTTCTCTGTTGTTGACAAAGCTGTGATACTTGTGGGAAAGGAGTGAGCTATGGTAATCTGCCAATTTACACCAACAGCAAGCCAGGATGAGAGTAGGGAAACTTGGAACCTCTAAAAATAGTTTCCCCAGCTCTTAAAAGTTCAGTCCAACACTGTCTGTTTTGGAAACATCAAAACACTGTTTGAGACAAGGGTTTTCTTAAACTCTTAATTCAGTCTCCACTATCAAAGCATAATAATTTCTTTATCCTTTTTTTCTACCTGTATACTGATTTATGAAACAGTACATTCAGTCTTTTGCTGATACTATGTGCATGTTAAACAATGATAATTATAGTTTTCCAACATTACATTGGTGTGTGTTATACATTTATCCAAGAGTGAGCTCCACTGAAGACAAAAGACTTTAATACTTTCCATAAACATGCATATGATTGTGCTTTCAATTATATATGAAGGGCACACCTCAGAGCTATATAAAAATGAATGTATCAGCACAAATTATGATGGATATATGTAATGAAGAAATGAAGTAACTTAAATATAATATATTCAGTTTAAAAATAGTAGTTGCATTTCACAGAACATATGAATTAATCTGTTAAACTGAACCACTTAGAAATTTATAACATTACAAAGTTTTGCAGTCTGCCATCTTCATAAGGCACAAATGTCAGCTGTTCCCTCTAGATTTTATATGGCATAAAAAACTGAGTGACACAATAATGTATACATAAAATGAATACACACTTCCATGACAAAATGCTTCTCAGGATAAAATACTGAAGATGCAACTGATAAATACAGTTTTGACACTACAATGCAGTTTTAATCATTACCTTCCCTTTGCAATGTGGAATTCCTAGAGGACACTGTCTGACAACTCCCAACAAAGCGGCAATAGCAAAGCTGTAGCCAGTCACTGCTTCAGGGGAGGATTTGAGTGCTGTGAGTCTCTCAACACAGCGATCCAGAAGTGGAGAGAGAAAGCAAGGTAATGCTACAGCAATGCAGCGTAGACACCATGCTGCAGCTAGCTGAACAGAAATGCTAGGATGAAGGATAACAGATATGACTGCATCCAAAACTCCTGGAAAGTCACAAAATTTTAGCAAAATTAGCATACTTTCAGAAATGACTTCTGAACATACTGAAGAATAGAAATATTAATGAAGCTACAACAGATATACCAGATAATGTGTTCCAACAATATTTTGTCTTGATACTGTACTGTTCATTTTAATCTAAGTTTTTTCCCCTGAAGCTCAAAATCTTTGAAAACTTTTCATTTACTTTTTTTTAGTACATGCTTAGTCTGCCAAATTTCTGCATTTGCAAGTAATCAATATACTGTATAGAAAATTTGTAACTTTCTTTCTATAGACCATATTAAAGACTGGTCCTAATTCCTGCATTGACCACTGTAACATCGGCCCCATACAGACAGGTCAAAATAAAGCTGCTTCAAGTCACTTTGGAGGTATGCTGTTTAAATATTGCATGTGTCATAAGAGTCTGGAAGCCACGCCAAAGGCACGATCCAGTCCAAAGGACTGGAGCACAGCTTTGACGCAGCTTCTGGACTCTTGGGATGCCTGCATCATTTAAATGGCATACCTTCAAAGTGACCTGAAGCAGCTTTATTTTGGCAGTCTGTATGGGGCCATCATTAGTCTCCCTTAAGTCAGTCATTAAAGCAATGGCCCATCTCACAATCTTCTCCTTTCCTTTTTCTGCTATTATTTCACTGTCATTTTTTCCTTATCTTTTCCTGAAACTTCTTATGCTTACTTTCAAATGAATCTGTAGTCTTTAACTGAAGTGTGTTTTTCCCCATTGGTAATTTTAATAATTATTATTGTATTTTAACTGCCTTTAAAAAATTTTTTTTTTAATTTTTAATTTTTTTGTACATGTTGAGTATCCCTTATCTGAAAATCCAAAAGTTTTAAAGCACTGACATGACACTTCAAGGCTTTGATTTTGGAATATTTTGAATTTGGATCTGGGAAAACAAGTAGAGTAATATATACTGTATTTGTGAGACTGAAGAGAGACCCAAGAGATGCAAGGCTAGAGAGGGACATGACTGGAGAGAGATGCAAGGACCTGTGAATGGCAGAAATCCAAGTGTAGTGCTTGTTGTGGATCTGTGCCTTCAGCCATTTCACAGATCCTACCGCCTCTCTCCAGCCACATCTCTCTCCAACTTCATATCTCTCTCCATCATTGCAAATACAGTATGAACTATGCTAATTATATTCCAAAAATCCCAAATATTTCAGAATTTGGAAAAATCCCAACTTTGAAACATTTCTGGTTCCAAGCATTTTGGGTAAGGGATACCCAATGTGTACTATTAATTTTTATTTTGTTTAAGGAATTGTATATTACCTCCCACCCACAAAGGCTCTCGAGGTAATGAACAAATAAAAGCAATTCAAACAATACAAAAGTAAAACATTTTTAACACATTACAATACTCTAAAAACTTTTTGAAATGGTATTAAAACAATCCTAAAATATAATGTTAAGACAGTTAAAACAGAACGATTTCAAACATTTTTAAAGGCCATGCAGAACAGGATAGTTTTGGCTGATCACTGGAAGCTCAGAAGATATGGAGCCAGCCTAACTTCTCTGGGTAGAGATTTCCACAGTCAGGATGTGGCTACAGATAAAGCCTTATTAGGTGAATATACTGACCTAGCAGCGACATACAACAAGGCCTCTTCTGAGGATCCCAAAATTCTGGCAAGCTAATAAAGGAGGAGGCATTCTTTCAGATATCCTGGCCCCAAGCTGTTTAAACCAGTACCCTGAATTGAGCACCCCTGACCCAGTCTGGCTGCTGCATTTTGCACTAGATGCAACTTCCAAACACTTTTCAAGTTCAGGCCCATGTAGAGCACATTATACTAGTCTAACTGGAAGAGAACTAAGGCATGAATCACTGTGGCCAGATTTGTCTTTGATAGCCGAAACTGGGCAAAGACACTCCTAGCTACTGCAGCAACCTCGGTTTCCAGATGCAGCATTGGGTCCAAGAGCACCCACAATCTATGAACTTGATCTTTTAGAGGGAATGCAACACCATCCAGAACAGGCTGTGATTGCACCACCAGTTGGTTTTCTACCAATCAACAGTATTTCAGTCTTGTCTGGAATGAACCTTAGTTTATTCATAAATATTCAGTCCTTTTCTACAGCCAATGATTCAAGACTTCCATAGACCCCTTTGCATCAGTTGTAAAAGAGAGAAAGAGCAGGGTATCATCAGCATACTGATGTCACACAACCCCAAAACTCCTGATGATCTCTCCCAGCAGCTTCATGTAGGTATTAAAAAGCACATGGGACAGTCCTGAATCCTATGGAATCTCATCGGCTAATAGCCAAAAGGCTATTCATTACCCCATTACCCCGCTCTGGGAATGTTAAGTCTGGAAATAGTGGAACGACTAGAAAGCAATGCCCCAAAGTCCCATCTCAACCAAACAACCCAGAAGGGCACTAAGATCAATTTCCATTTTGGGAGCCATAAAAATTGTTTAGGACCACAAAATTCAGAAGTCACCAACAATGGTTTCATTACAATGTTATACAGATCTTAATTATCTTTACAGTTAAAAATGTCATTTTCTTGTACTCTTCTTATATGTTCTTCTTCTTCTCATATATATATATAATTTTATTGATTAAAATACATAAAACAAACAAAACAGAAAATTTCACAACCTACAATCAGCATCAGGTTACCCCAGATGGCTAAACAACATAAATCCCTAATACTAAAAAACACTTCCCATCCTTTAAACTGTATATCTCTGTGTTTACTGTACTTTCTATTTTTTTATTGTCAACATTAATAATAATTTCTACCATCATCCTTTTACTTGTATTACCACATTATCCTTCCAATAAATCAAACTTAGTTCCCTTAATAGAAAAAAGGAAGAAATTCTCATTTTTCCCTTTTACATCACACTCTGAGATTGCGTTCTATTATTATTTCCAGTGTAAACATTTCTATACATACGGTATATTTTTCTTATACCATAGAACATTGTTGACTATTACTTCATCTGAACCATATATCATAAATTTGATAGAGAATAACCACAAGTTTATTTATACCTCTTATATCCTCCTATCCATTCAATAATCATTTTCCAGTGTCTTACTCCTCGTTCAATGAGTCATTTTCTTATTCTTTCCTTCTAAATATTTCAGAACCTAAACCCAGTCATTCTCCCATTTATCTTCTTTGCCGTTTCTTAGCGAGATTGTAAGTTTATCTATTGAGACCATATCGTATAATTTCAGATACCAATCTGGTATGTTTAAAGCTTTATTTTATGTTCTTCTAAGCTTGACTTCCAATGCTAACATTTCTTGGTTTTTAATCAGTTCTCTTATTTCCCCCCCAAAATGTTCCCAAAGTACTTAATCTAAACATATTTTACCAAATGCTAACTTATATAATAGGATAATTATAAATAATGAAAATTTAACCATTATATATGTTAATTAATTTTTTGTAAAAAATTCAGGTCACAAACTGATGCCCTAGACGGTTAGGCTAAATTTTACTCACTCTTGGAATATTGTCTCTTGTTGTAATTCTGCAATATACTGAAATAAGCCAAAGTATTTAACTGCCTTTTTATTTATTTCCATTTTGTCCCCCCCACATCCAAAGGCTCAAGAACTGAAAGACACATTTACTAAACCAGAGAGAACAATTACCTGTACTAGAATCTTGCAACACTGGTGCAGCAGTAGTGCCTAAGCCATATATGAGGTTTCCAAGCTCTTCTAGGGCACATATAAGCATATTCTGGCTTGCTACTACATCTGTTGAACCAATACGAGTTTCCACATTACAGTCACTTGTTGCAGCATCTAACAATATAACAGAAATTTCTGTGTCAAATAATTCTGGACAGGGGAATGGGGTGACTAGCATGTACCATATTCAGTACAGTTTTACAGTTAAAATAAGTTCTCATCAAAACAGTAACCATTTAAAATTTAAAGTAATTGAAGGAGAAATAATAGATTTTTAAAAACATATTCTTTGCATATTTGTTATAGACAATTAATAGCTTTCAGATACCTCGTTTCTCAAACTGGATCCAGGCTATGGCTAAATTAATTCTTTTTCAGCTGTCTATGAGTGTACAGCTTCCTCTTTATCCCTATACACACATTCAGCAATATTTTAAACACTGCTGTGTGTTTGAAACTCCATTATTTTGTATCAACCTCCCGTATCTCATTTCTATTCTAGAACAAACAAACAAACAAGCCAAAACAAAAAAGGAAACTATACTGAAGCAGTTGTGCTTGAGAAGACGGTTAAGACTAACTTTATAGGGTCAGTCTATATAGTTTTATCGAAAATACTTCCAGCAAACTTTTTGACCATCTTACAATGCCTGGGTGATGCAGGCAGATGGAGCTGCTATGTATATATAACCTTGAACTTCATTTAGTAGACTTTTAAGGCAGAGGAAGGTAAGCTATGGCCCAAAGCAGCCAGTCTCTAAACTTTGGTCTGAATCTAGCTGCTAGTCTCAGTCAGAGTAGATCTACTAAATCAATGGAATTTACATAAATACAGACTTACTATTTAGCAATTGATTCAGGAGGTATACTCTAGCTGAGGCTAGCAAATAGATTTAGATCCTACAGGTATCAAAACCTACATAATGGTGGAAAACATAAGGACCATTTTTTTGCTGAAATTATGACTCGTTTTTTAAAAAAATGCACAGAATCACAGAATTGTAGAGTTGGAAGAGATCACAAGGGCCATCCAATCCAATCGCCTGTCATGCAGGAACTCTCAATCAAAGCATCCCTGACAGATGGCCATCCAGCCTCTCTTTAAAGACCTCTAAGGAAGGAGACTCCGCTACACTCCGAGGGAGTGTGTTCCACTGTCAAACAGCCCTTACAGTCAGGAAGTTCCTCCTAATGTTGAGGTGGAATCTCTTTTCCTGTAGCTTGCATCCATTGTTCCGGGTCCTGTTCTCTGGAACAGCAGAAAACAAGCTGGCTCCCTCCTCAATATGACATCCCTTCAAATATTTAAGCAGGGCTATCATATCTCCTCTTAACCTTCTCTTCTCCAGGCTAAACATCCCCAACTCCCTAAGTCGTTCCTCACAGGGCATGGTTTCCAGACCCTTCACCATTTTAGTTGCCCTCCTTTAGAACAACAAAAAAGATTGTTAAAGGAATCTGAATTTTTGCAGGGATAATATTACCATCAGGGTTAGAAAAATCATTACATAGCCTTCCTAGGAAGATTAGGAAATGATATAAAGTACTACTGAAAAGGAGGGGGAGGAAGGATGGCAAATAATCTTGTTAGTCCCATACCCACAACTTTCTTCAGCTTCCAGATGGCTTGACAAATCTCCTTGGCAGTTGCAATTTGAGCTTTCTCCCCAAGAAGGCCTCCCACTGTAGCTCGGAGGATAAATGAAATACAACGGCGACAGCAGATAGCATCCAACTGAGTCTGAGTAGCTTTAGGCTGAGACTGAGAGACAAGGTCTAGAACATGGGAGAGCAAGGCAGAGAAATTCCTTTCAAGCCACTGCCCTCCTAATGTGGAGATAAATACCACATAAGCCTGAAAGACATTTGATTAAAGAAATATTTTACAGCAAAATCATCTCAAAGATATTGTATGTTCTTATAAACATCTCAGTTTCAACATGCAGGCACTCATTTCTTAATATATTGCAAAACCACCCAACCAATTGTGTTAACATCTTAAAAAGCAGTATGTTTACAGCCTCTCAATGTGAAGTGAGGTCAAAACATTTTAGTTTTCAGTCATTCAAACAATATACCTCATTAGCCAAATCTAGATGTTATGCTGGTGGGAGGAGGGAGCCCTGCTTTCAATTAAAACAGAAACAGCACCAAGGCTAGCTTAATTGTAAGTTCATTTGGTTTCTTTCTGTTTTATTTCATAAAACAGCCATTACTTATTATGTATAATGTTCAGTTTGGCATCACTGAACAAAAGCTTCCAGCTATTTAACATTCTGTACACAAAGCACACTTCTGGATTACGAATAAATGTTTAAAACTACAGTATTAAGCTACAACAATCTATAACCCTGTGAAAAGCTGGGGATTCTCATTCGCTCCCTACAAGTTTTAATTAATGTCTGTAAGAATTAAAATAGTTCTCCTTAGTACATTTTAAAAAAAATAATTAGAGGAATTACAACAGAAAGACAGAATACAGAGCTGTTGCAAAAATACACTCTGAAGGTCATTTACCTTGCTGTGCATCAATTCCTACTCATGAAGTAATGAATAGGTTCACTTCATAAATACTGCATGCATATAGATAAGCAGACACAATGGGAAGTAAGTACTGTATGTCAAGCAAGGACTATCCTAGTTATTGATAGTGATATTTGGCAGCCATCTCTTTTAAAAATAATAATACAAAGTAAGTTTTGACATGATTTTACTTGAAGGTAGAAAAGAAAGAATAAACCTAATAAGACAGTATTGTGTCTGACTGAGCATAAAAGCAAATTATTTCAGTGGCTTTCTTTTTCCAGAAAGCACAATACAATACTGCTAACTTAGAATAGAAAGGCTATTACAAGAATCCATTCTCCAGGGAAAAGGCATGGTCTGAGATGAGTTTTTGTCTTCCTTTTGTAATTTGGTTGAATGCATTTTATGAGGAAAAACAAGAGATGCTTTCTCCTGCTTTTAAACAGGAACAGCTAGGTTTTTGTTTTGTTTGTTTTACCTAAAAATACCAGCCCTGATACATTTTCCTCAGTATCCTTAATATAAGTTCTAAACCACTATGTGTGATGCTGTTTAGACAAATCTATTTTATGTCCGGAACTAGAAATTACACCTTTCTAATTTTTTAAATATGGTACTTCTGATGGCAGGGCTGATTTTGCCACACAGTAATGTGACCTGCTTCAGGAGCCATGGCAACTTCCATTTATTGGTGGTGAAACTGCTCTGATTCTAATCCAAACTTTACAGGAGGTATACAAAATAATGAAACTATTTAGGAAATATGGTTCTGCCCCTTTGCTTGCTTCTTTAAAATTCAGACTGAAACTTGGAGGCACCCCACTGTTACGGAAGCCATCATCCACTACTAATAAGGGGGAAACTGTTCCAAGCAAGAATGGTGTCACAATCATGCACCAAGACATGGAAATGTGTGTGGTATAACATGGTTTAGATTTTACTTGAGGTAGCAATATATCTTCAAGGGGCATGATATGAAACATCAGCACAGAACTGGGGAATGTGCGAGTTCCAGGTGTTGTTGAACTACAACTTCCAATACCTCTCACCACTGGCTATGTTAACAAGAGCTGGTGGGCACTTTCCAACAATATTTGGAAAACTAGAAGTTCCCTATACCTGCAGTAGCAGGTAGTAAAGTCTTATATTTTTCCGCATTCAAGTGCTAAAGAAGCAACACTATATCCCCAAAGCAAATTGCTACATTTATTGTGGCAAAGCTCTATTGACACTACAACAAATCAGGCTGTGCTGCTATTTTACTGAACATGAAAACATCTCTGAAATTAGTTATTTTACTCTTTTTGTAATATTGTGGCAACTGAATGACCAGTTATGCACTTGCCCTGACAAATTACTGATCAGGGAGAAGATGCAAACATTTTGCTTTGAGTCTCACAAGTGCTTAAATTCATGGTTGATCAGGGTGATTTCTTTCTGACTTTAATTAAGTGTTTTGAGGAATACTAGCCATTTGAGCTTCCTTTGTGATACTGGGAGGGACATTCACTGCTGCTGAAGAGCATAGCAGTTTGAATGTATTGATTATAATAAACTTATATGAGCTTCAAATAGTAAAAGAAAAGGTTGCTTACCACATGATGACAGAAAACTATAAATCGGGGTGGAGGGACTCAGCAGGGCATATTGTCTACGCAGCACCGGCATGTTTTCATGCACTGGAAGTGATGTGATGTCAGTTAAAGCAGTCATTTTGGCCAATTTTTGTTTGGGCACTGGTGGGGCGAACTGGGGGCTTAGGAAAGCAAATGACCACATTTGTAGGCAGGTTGCAGGGGTTCAGGGCTGGCTTTGGAGTGAAAAATCACCTGAGAATAAACCTTATTTTTTGTTTGTTAGTTAAATTTTGGAGCTTTGAAGTCACAGTGACACATTTCAGGGTTTCTGAGCTATCCCACGAACCATATGCAGGCTGTGGACCACACTTTGTCTACCCTGGCTGTGAATAAAGGTTTTAAAAATATTTTCCTATTTAGAATTTTGAACAAGAAATAAACAAGGTATCTTTAATTTCCAAGTAAAGTACTTAGAAATATTAGAAACAAGTAATAATCAGTCTACTCCAATATATTTAAAATTATTAAGCTGTAAAATCAATTAACTAATATAAGATTTCAGTTACTAGACAGTGCTATGAAATAAATTATTTCTAGGAAAAAAATGAAATAAAAGCATGCAAAGGTATGTTTAAGTTCTGAAATATAAGCCCAACCTGAGTGACTCCAACTCTAACATCCTTGCTGACTGAACTTGTTCCCTTCAGGATATCACCACTGGCTCGTAGAAATCCTGAACTTCCACGAAGGAAACCTGTCCCCAGTAGTTCCAAAGCTTCTTCAAATGAGATTTTGCGAATATTTTGTCTGGCAGATGCTATTTTGGCCATAAATATATAAATAAGACTTTAAAACACACATTAGTAAGACTTACTCCCCTCCCTTTTTATCACAATAAAATGTTAAGAAGCCTGTCCATATCCAAGTATTGGTCTGAGGCCTGTGTTGATTTGTATATCTCCCAGAAATAAATTCAGATTTTACATAAGATCAGTTACAGAATTACTAAAATGAGTACCAATGTAGACTGTTTTTAATCCACACCAAATTTATACAGTTTATAGCAGGGGTAGGCAAGCTTTTTGAGCCAGGGGCCGGGTTGCTGTCCCTCAGACAACTGGGGGGCCAAAGACAAAAAATAAATAATTAAATAAATTTTCAAAAAAATAAATAAACAAACAAACCAGGACAAATGTAGGACAAAAAATTCAGATAGAGGACACTTATACTAAAAAATGGAGGACACGCAAAAAAATTTGCTGATTTTTAATTTTTTTTAAATATAAATGCATGTTTTGGAGGCTTCTATAGACAACTGCCCCCTTGCCCACTGCTTGCTCCCCCGCCCGCCGCTTGTCCGCCTCCTCCTGATAAGCCAAAAGCCCCGTGCCCTTGCGCGAGAGGCCAAAGGCCCCAGCGGCAATCGGCGGCAGGACCGGGCAGGGGCCGGTCCCAATGCCTTGCCGGGCCGCATCCGGCCCGCGGGCCACAGGTTGCCTACCCCTGGTTTATAGCAAAGATGATTTTAAGAGAAAAGGTTTGCTTTACACACTAACAGGCCCAACTGTTTAAATATTACCATTACCAAGCAGAGGCTCTGACAAGGTGAGACTGTTGGTGTAATATATATGCTAACATGAGAAATGGCATTATACAAGCCTTATACAATTATTGCAACAACACTACCAGTGCAGACAATCACAGAAATGTTTAGTTTTAACTCGCTGAATGAGTAAGTCTGAGTTAGCACTTTTCATGCTAGGTTACATAGCTTAATTTATAAATAGCCTAATTCTTAAAACAGTCAACTTACATTTTTATTACAGTGTATAATTGAAGTTAGGTGCTGGACCAAGTGAATTCCAAACACTATTAATATCCAGGTCTACTCAAGAAGAGCTGAGATGCAGAACAGCAGAGGACAACTTTTACCTATGCAGATATTGTTGGATTCTAAGATACACCGTCCCTCACCACTTGGCTATACCAGATGGGTTGATGGGAGTTGCAAACCAAAAATAGCTGGAGAGCCACAAATTGCCCAGAACATCAACTTCATTAATAATTCTGAATAATTTTCATCTAGATGCTTTAGTATGGTTAGTTCCTATTTAGGTATCATAGGTGAGACAATGGGAAATTGATTGGGTCCTTTTGTCTGGGCAGCAGATATTATAAAGCTGAAATACCACACCAGAAACCCTCCTCTCTTGTTGCTTCTGCCATTTCCCCTTCTCTTTTTGCATTGCTCCTTGCCTTATTTTCCAGTTTGGTTGACAATACTACCAAACTTTTTCTTCATCTTTTCTCTCAATGTCTCTCTACATTATAGAAAATATTTTTTAAAATGTGCCCCAGAATAAAGGTACACTGAACACAAAGATCTAGTTAATACATGGTGTTTCCTTTCATACTGGCTGAAATAATGTAGGAAAAATCTACATCATTTGTTATAACCAGATCTTGGAATTTTTTTAAAAACTACATTGCCCCAAACCTCCCCCATATATGGGCTGAGGATTCTGGCAGCTGTAGTCCAAAAAAGGGAACTTTTCTAAGTTCTGACTAAAACCATACATGCATTTACATGTATCTGTTTTGAAGGACACTCATTACCCATTGCTACCTATTACTCCCCCCACACACACACTTGTTGGTCAAAATTACTAATAAAGCTTACCTGTACCTTGTTTAGATGTTACAGCACTAACCAACACACAACCAAGAAGCTTAGAAACAGCCATTCGAACATCATAACTAGATCCCTCCAAAGACTTGAAGCACAGAGTTACAACACTATCCAGATCTGTACTCCACATAAAAGTTGCTTCACTCTGAAGTTCAAGAAGACACTATAAAAAGATAAAATAAAAATGAGTGGGAAAGGCAGAAAAAGGAGACAGAAGAAAGAATTTCAATCCTGACAGGCAAATGCTGCCATTTGAAATACTGTGCCTAAAACTGATGGAGTGTACTAAATGGTATCCAACTGCCTGTATGCCTGGTCTCCCCAGGCTGCTCTGGAGGATTCGGAAACAAATGAGAAGATCTGAGAGGAGTACAGAGCTGGCTGCAGAAAGGCAGAGAGGAAGGGAAAATTATTGTGCACAAGCCTGGTAATGTTAACTCTGGATATAGTATAATATCACATACTGCAATCACATACACATTTACCTTTCAATATTCCCCACTGTGCTGAACAAGACTTATTTCTGAGTACTGTAGAATTGTATAGGATTATACTATACGTGTTACTATATGTGTACCATATTATATAAAAATACTGCAAGTATTGTTATGCGCCAAAAAAGCAACCCTTAAGTAATTACAGGTCTACAAGGTTAATGAAGTAGACATGGGGCAAAACAAAGGGCCCAAAAGGGCCGCCCTGGGACTATGTGGGGCCCATTTGCATCAGGGCTGCAGCAGCCACATGCACCCGATCCTGATTCAGCCCGCCCCATGGTCCTGAACCAGTCTGCTGAAAATGAGCGGATTTCCCCCCTCCTTTTCGGGCCACTTTTGGGCAGCTCTTTAGAAAAGAGCCTCGTCCGGGGCAGCTTCTGGCCGTATTTGGGGTGTGCGTCATGTGCACACTCCACCCCTAATGCAGCCTGACAGCAGCCCTTTTAGGCCAGCTGTTTGAGGCCATGGTTCTGGGAAATACTTCAATAATAAAAAAAATTGCTACTTGGTAGAAATAATATGGAAAGAAGAAGGAGAATACACTACAAAAAAGAAGTGTGGTTGAACATGTTCTGGTGAACCTTTTTTAAAAAACCTAACAATATGCACATATGAAATGAAAAAAGCAGCTCAGGTAACCTTGAGACCACTTGAAGGCTTCCTCCCAAATGCATTGAGGTATACGTTTTTCTTTCACCAACCTCCACTTTTCTTATGATTTTTATTTTGATGGTTAAATTTACAGATCTATGCTGGTGAGGCAGGCTTATCTGCTCTCCCCTTTCCTCTGGCTTTGCTGTACATAAATTTCAGTAAGGGAGTCTGGGAAGCAGCTGTTTGCCTTGCCTATTACACATGGCTACAGCAAAATCAGCTAGAAGAGAATCACACTCTTTCACAGATGAAGCATTGTTTATTCCATTGTTTCCTGCAGACATGCTGCTGCGACCTGAGATCAAAAAGTTGTGTTTTTTAGGCCTCTTTCATTATCCTCCTAATCTACATGCTGTTAAAAATATCCAACTAAATAGAGAATGAAAAGGGGAATGGGGCATAAAAAGCATCTGTACAAAGGAGTTTCGTTGCCAAAGGTTTTATTAACTGAGCTATGCCAGAACTTGAGTAAAAATAAAATGATGAGATTTCTTCTCTAGTTCCTTCAATATGGTATGGAAATAAAGAACATATTTGCATAAGCCTGTATTCTCCTGTGTAATGTACATTCTTCTCAAAGTCTGTTATACCTATTTGTAATTTGTAACATATGGGAAGGAGTCTTCCAAGTGGCACAAATTCCGGCAGTAGAAGAAAAATCTGAACATGTAAATAGATATTTACTTTCAAATCACTTGCTGACTCAGTATGGAAAAGAAATTTGATACAATTATTAACACAGGCAGTTTAGTACAGTCAATGGAACTTTGGCGTGGTACAGACCGCCCCAAAGGGGCAACCAGCAGCCATCCCTGTTCGCGTCGGATTGGGGCCAGGGCAACCTCACTGGTAGCCCCTGCGGCCCCGATCCAGCATTTTTCCAGGCCTGGAAAAGGGGTGCCCTTGCACCTTAGGTGCCCAGGGTACCCCTGCGGGGCCGGTGCTACAGAGGAGAAAGGGGCAGCCCCCTTCCCCACTGCACCGTTGAAGTGACTGTTTGGTTGCCGTGCCAACGATGCATGTGCCGAAAAGGAGCTCTGTTTTGGAGTTGTTTTTCGCACCGTCGCCAGGCGGTCATAAGCAGCCTGGGGCAGGGTGGAGACGTCACACCCGCGCCGCACCCTTTGGACATGGTGCGGGTGTGACATCACAATGGCGGCACCACATATGGATGGGACACTGCCATTACAGCGTCGTCACGCCATGCTAGGGTTAGGGACCGTGCAGTTGCCACATGGTCCCTAACCTTAAAATCGGCGCCAGCAGGGCGCAAAAGGGCGGTCTGTACCGAGCCTTTGTTACCACATCAGGACTGCAAATTAAATTTGCAGGACACAAATATTGTTAGTTTTGAAAAAAAAGGTTCACTAAAACATGCTCAACCACACTTCTTTTTTGTAGTGTATTCTTCTTCTTTCCATATTATTTCTACCAAGTAGTAATTTTTTTTATTAAGGAAGTAATTCCCAGAACCATGGCCTCAAACAGATGGCCTAAAAGGGCTGCTGTCAAGCTGCATTGGGGGTGGGGTGTGCACATGACAATACTGGTTGCACACCAAACTGTCAGAAGATAACATGCATTTGTGCCCATGGTGGAAAATATAACACAACATACAACACTGAATAATCAAATTTTGAGTTCAGAAACTAAGCATGCTGACAAACTGCAGAAATAAAGCAGTCTGACACCACTACAACTTTCATGGTTAATTATAGAATCCTGGGATTTGTAGTTTGATGAGGCATCAGACTTCTCTGACAGGGAAGACTACATATCTCAGTTCCCAGGATTCTATAACATTGACTCATGGCAGTTAAAGTAGTGTCAAACTGCAGTGTGTGGATTAGACCTGGGTAAGCTCTAGATATGACTAGGAAAGAATTCTACAAAAATTCTTTCAGAATTCTCATAATTCTGCTGGTCAGCTACTACTAGAGAAAGATAATAATAATAATAATAATAATAATAATAATAATAATAATAATAATAATAGGCGGCTAGATAGACCAATGTATGCTTTCTATGGTCCTATGTAAAAACTTCTGAGCAACAATATATAGAATTATATGAAAGTAGTATTTAGCAAAGATATTGTTCAATGTAACAAAAATAATTTCTATGACCCTCAATTACCGTACTAAAAACAATGAATACAGCATTTACCTTTGCAGCAGCACAGCGAACTGCCATTGACCTATCCATTAAGCACGAACGGGCAGCTTTGTAGATATCTCTGTGACATGGAATAGCAGCTGCTCCCAGCCCCTTCAATATATTTTGCAAACTTAACATGATTTCATATCGCCCTTGAGACTGAACAAAAGAAAAAAGTCATTTTATTTTTCAGCTTAATGGGTTTTTTGTGTATTCTTTTTTAAAAAACATTTTTGTGCATTTCTTGTCCAGCAAGCTCGGAGAACATTTGTAGCATCAGTACAATCGTGTAGCATAAGCCAGGTTTAAAAATTTTGTCCAAGTTTCTCACTTAATTTACCGTGCCTGGATTCATCCTTTTTCCTGTGCTGCTCCCAATTCTTGGAATCTCCTTCCCTTACATCTCTGGCCTACCATCTCTTTAACCAATTTTAAGGTGGAAGTTAAGATGTTTTTGTTTAGGGAAGCGTTCTATCTCACAACTTGATTGAATGATTATTATTAGGTATTTCTGTTTGTTGTATTTTAAGATATGTTTTAATGTTATTATTTTGTTTTCTTAGACTGTATGCCTTAGGCAGGTTTTTAATTTTTAAAAATTTCTACATATTCATTATGTACAGCATTGTGCAAATTTACAACACTTTATAAAGTTTAATAATAATAATATTAATAATAATAGTTTTAAAACTGACTTGAAGACCATCCTGTTCAGAGAAGCATTCCCAGGTATTGCATGGCTATTATTTGCTATTTGACGTTTTTAATTTGTTGCCTGTATTAAACCCTTTCCTGTATTGTTATGTATTATTTTATGCTATTATTTCTTAGATTGTACGCCATGGGCAGGTTTACTCTTATCTAATTTATGGTTTGTATGTACAGTGCTGTGCAAATCTACAGCGCTATATAAATAAAGCATAATAATAATGATAGCATGATGTGGAAGAAAAATTGGCATTTTAGCCCTGCACCATTCAAAAAATCAAAAGTTATTTGAATTCACTTTGTCAGCTAAAAGAGTACAAAGAATAAAAAACACAGACAGGCCTATGTTATAGATTAAGAAGCAATGATTGTGACTTTTAAAAAGAGCAATGCAAACCAAAAATGTAAGTTGTTCGTTTAAAGCATTTTTGCTGCACGTTTCAGTAAATAAAATCTTCCACAGTGGCTTATGTACAATCACTTTTAAAAAAACAAAAACAAAACTGCCCTAGAGCCTAAAAAGACACAACACAAAAGGAAAAAGAAAAAGGGAATGAAGAACGAAAAAAGTAAGAAGAAATAAAAATTAATTATAATTCTCAAAATTAAAGTATAATTCTTAAAATAACCAACTGGAAGCAGTTCTAGAAGAAAGGAGACCTGATGGAGACAGTTTTTCAACTGAAGTGGTGAAATGACCCTGCTCTCACTTCCCTTTGTGGATGCTTGATGGAATGGTTGCTTTCTGATAATTAGAGGGTAGTAGCTGATGAAGTCTTTCAATAGGGATGATAAAATAAATTTATTAATTAAATTCAATGAAAGAGGAAAAAAGGTTTATAGGTGTTTTGGGTTATTCTGGCATTCTGCTAATTCTGCGTTCTATTCACATCTCCTTACCTCCGCATTCTTCATTGCTTTAAGAATATTCCCTACAGTATCCAGAAAGCTGTTACCCAAAATTCTTCCCAACTTTTTGTACAAATAGCCCAAGCAAACCACTGCAGCACTGAAAAGGGGGGGGGGGAGGATGAGGAGAAAAAAATAAAGTCAAAATAAAATTAATTAATGCTCTTCAGAATTTTTAATGCCAGCCATTTACCAAATAAAGCTAAAATTTTAAATTACAAATAGCAGTTATATATTAAATTATTTAGAAAGTAAGCTAGCATACAATTTCATGATCAACACATTAAAAACTTAAAAGACTAGCTTATCATTCTGCAAAATGTAAGAAAAAAGTCACATTAGTATGACAGCTCTAATGGTCTGTTCTGGAACAGTTTTGCATCACAAAAAGATAATGAAAGGACTGGCAGGAACTTTTCCTGTCAATTATAGTGGATGAATAGGCTCTAGACCAGCCCTGGAATCAGTGGCAGACACACCTGAAATCTTTTAAAGACCATACCCTAATGGAAGCCTATCACCATCTGTGACCCAGATGTATTGAGGGGAAATAGCAATTGCAAGACTGCTGCTCACTGCACTACATTCTGTGCTCATCCTCACTTTAAACAAGCCCAACTACACCGAAGAAAGCAGAGAAGAAAAGGAGGAATCTATGGCCCCATACAGACAGGCCAAAATAAAGCTGCGCCAAAGCCATGATCCAATCCTAAGGTCTAGAGCGCAGCTTCCAGACTCTTAGGAGGCATGCATCATTTAAACAGCATACCTCCAAAGTGACCCGAAGCAGCTTTATTTTGGCCTGTCTGTATGGAGCCTATATGTGGTCCACCAAGGCCCACATTTACAGGGCCAAATCTTTATTAGTCATCTCAGTATGCCTTAATTATCTTGCTGAACTTGAACTCTGCACTGGTCAGCTGAGATCTGAAGGAATCTTCATTATTTGGCCTTCTCCTTGTGATTTAATAAAGTTCCATGACCATGCATGTGCAAAAACAAAAAATAGCTTCATTTATATACCGCTTCATACTGAAGTAAGTGTCTAAGTGGTTTACAACTGTAAGCTAACTGCCCTCAACAATCTGGGTACTCATTTTAACAACCTTGGAAGGATGCAAGCCTGAGTCAAGCTTGAACCCTTTTGCTGGTATTGAACTGGCAACCTTATGGTTTTGAGTGAGTGGCTGCAATACAGGCATTTAACCACTGCACCACCAGGGTACCACTGCACCACCAGGTGTACTCACCTCCCAAACTCTCAAGGGACATTAATATCTTGTGAGTGCATCACTATAGCATTGATAATAAGGATGTGACCACATCAGTGTTGTAAAGAAGCCCTGAAAAACTATTATCCTGCAAAAATGGTATGCTGGGTCTCGCAAAGAAGGAAAAAAAGCGCTCCTTCCTTCAAGAGTCTATTTAGTCTCTCTGAAAGATAAGAACAACAACTGTCCCTTCTCTAGCCTCCTTGCTCACCCCCTTGGAATTCTGGCAAACTATGATTAGCAGTCAACCACTTACACACACTCTTGGATTTGTAACTATAATTTTTTTCTCTGGAAGCATAGGATTACATCTCTACTCAACTCAAAATCTTAGCTATGTATGCAGTTCTTGCTTTCTATTGCTGCTGGTGAGCTGACTGTACCTGTTTTTGATTCAAGACTGCAAGAAAAAGACAAGATGAATCTAGCATCTCTGTGAAGTTAGTGTAACAAATTGTGAATGCATAGCAAAACAGGGGAGGGGTCAGTCTAACTTTCTTGCTTTGAGCAACAACGACCTGGAATCAGTCCTGAACACACTAAACCATGCTACAACCAATTCACAACTTTTTACTTAGAGTTACCATGCATTCCTTTGTTTATAATGAAGAAACACACTTCTAATATGACATCATTATACCTTTAGACTTACAGTTTTGTAGGCAGATAACTTGGTGAATCATCCTTACTGCGAATAAGTTCATTGCATTTGTCAATCGTCTGGTGAACAGAAAAGATGTCTCCAGAACTATAGAGTACAGCAAGATTCTTGGCAATGAGCTGTCTGGTAGGAGGCCCTGGTGAACTGGTTAATAAAGATATCAGCTGTTCAACAAGTTTGATTTGTTTTTCCTTTATATCAGCCTGGAAATATGAAAGAACAAAGTGCTTAAAATTAGTGATGGGGAAACTTCAAACTGGTGAAGTCTGAGTAAGCGGCCCAGTTTTAGCTGGATCTAAAGCCCTTCAAATTTGAGTCTTGTTCAGCAGGGTTCATGTCCCACCCTTACTGGTAGCCAAGCTTCTCCTATTTCTGTGCGCCCAGCTCACACCAGCTATTTATGACTGTAGCTGAATTCAGAGACAAAAATATTAAACAAAGACAGTTTTCTTAAAATGGCAGTTATATAATACTTACTCGACTGGTTGCTGGTAAAAGTTTTTCCAAAAACCTCAGCCACTCAAAAGCAAACTCTGCTTTCTGAAATTCACCCAACTGGTTATAGGCTTCTTCATTGAGTAATAAACTGTGAGCCAACTCCATTCTCTAAAGTGTCTCTCTCGTGCTATCTGGAAGCCACTCATGAAGGTCCACTGGCAGTAGCTAAGTAGTGGCAATATTCACTTGGTGAATGAAATACAACACCTAGATAAATAAAATTTTAAAATGTTTAAGGAGTGGTGGGGGTGGGGGAATCCAAACATTAAAAAAAATTAATGCTTGATTTTACAAACTATTTCAAAAATAAAGAAAGGGTCATGATGCAATGTAGCAATGTTTCTATGCTAGAACATCACACTATGTGGCACTGCATCAGTACTAGAAAACAGAACAAAGGATAACTGCACCAGTGAAACAATGAACCCTAAAGCAGTGCTTCTTAAGCTATCTGATGTGGAGGACTGAGGCATCTCCTCATCCCACCTATGTGCCAGAGACCAGTACCATATTTGTGCCTATTGCTTACAACTGTTTTTTTCTCAGGAACTCTCCAGGGAATGGTAGCTGATGGCTTGTGAACCAGCACCAGTCCACAGCCTGCCAAGTTGAGTAACACTGGACTACAGCACAACAACTATCAGAAGTACATGCACACGTTTTAAGATATCAAGCATGATACTAAAAGTATTGTGCAAACTGTCAGAACAAACTTTTTCACTGTGTGAAACACAAAATTATTGTGTAAGTTGTATTGGTATAAGCTATACTGCATTTCTGCAGTTATATTATCAGATAGACTCCTTACTGATAATAATTTTACTTTTCAATATAGGGAGGGAGGGAGGGACGGATACCTTTAGGACTAGCTCATTTATTTATTTTATTGTACCAGAGTGTGGATTTCAATTCAATTCTTCAGATGTGCTGACAGTGTCCAATATTCAAGCCAAAGATATTTAAGGACAGATACATAGTTGTGTGGATGGAAGCAGAGCATGCTAGATGCAAAAAGTTTGAAACTGTGGCACAGGCCTTTAACCTTCTCAAACTGACAGACTGTACAATACAGTCTGACAATCATCTGGTCCGTCAGTCTTGAGTTGCCAAAGCAATATTCCATTTAACCAAAAGTTTAACGTTTTTGAGGACTCTTTTGTTATATAAATGTGATGAGAACCAGCACATTCATATTATTTGCCAAGAAATGATTACCTCTTTTCATATATGCTAATAGACTGGAGTACAGTATGTGAATACATCTTAATGCAGCTGTTTAACTTTCCCTTTCCCCCCAGGATAGTTACCTGGAAGTCAGTGGCTGTGGGGATTACTGCACAACACTCTTACAGTGCTGCTATTCCACTTTTACTGCTCAGGCTGCTTCCTGTGGCATTCTGTGATTTGTAGTTTAGGGAGGGGCATTTAGTGCTCAGTCAGAGAGCTCTTAGGCCTCACTGAACTACAAACCCCAGAATGCCACAGGAGGCAGCCAGAGCAGTAAAAGTGGAATAGCAGCACTACAAGAGTGTAGTGTGGTAATCTCCTGTGTGTCCAAAAGAATGAAACATTTTGCCACTGGCTTCTGGACATTGCCATTTCTAATGTCATATCTGTGTTTCTTTATTCTCTTTCATAGATAATGTTCTGTTTACACAATGTAGGATTGTGACAGGACAGTGCCTTCCCTGGTGGGACTGCTGCACCTGCACCCATTTCCGTTCACAAGGCAACACTTTGCTGACTGAAAGTCCATAATTGAAGATACACACAGTACAGTTGCTATGCTCACAGAGGCCCTGTATTAGAAGCCCTGCCTAGGGCTATATTTCAGACACTTAACTTTAATTCAGATACAGTTCGCTTTACCAGGTAAGTATTACTGGACAAGTCTAGTAACTGCAGTATAGGGTTCTCCTCCATTTGCTTCAACCAAGTGAGTATTCCAGAAAGTCTCATCCCGACCTCTTGCCATTCCTCCCAAGTGGCTCTTTAACCTTGTACATCACAAGATTTCTGTATGTCCTTGTTACCACTCAGGTTCTGTAGTCCTTCGTCAAGCCTATAGTACACCTGACTCTCCTATTCATGTTTCTCTCACAGACTTGTCCTCTCCTCTAGCCCCTTACTCTCATCCCTCACCATAAGGACTGACTTGCACTTCTGGACTGCCTGTGACCATCGGAAAAACTCGGCCTGCCCGTTCAGATGATCCCACCTTCAAGGCCCAGATGAGCTTTTCTGAGTCTTCCCGTCACATGCTTGCTCTCTCTGCTCCTTCCCTGGTCACTCCAGGTATGAGGCTTTGGCACCTAACACTCTGGATTTGGGACATTCCTTCCACTGCATCTCTGCCCAGCTCTCCTCCTCTTCTGCTGCTGATCTCTTCTTCGTTTTGGAATTCCCTGCTTTCTGTTTGCTCCTTCTCACCACTCCCTTTGTCTCCTTCTCCTCCCATGCTGCAACCAGGGAATGAAGAGAGACATTTTTCCTGGTCTGCTGTGCACCAATGCCAAGGTAGGAGTTTGTTACCTCCACAACCCAGCTATGAAGGTACAGAGGGCACTAACACCTGATGGTACATATTACATTGGAAGACGGAGCAAACCTCTAATGTTGTGGGTTTTTCACCATTGTTACTTTCATATACAACTAGGAACAACTGTGGAAATCTCTGGCATGTCTGAAGATGCCAGCCGCAAATGCAGGTGAAACATCGGGAATAAATTCTTCTAAAACATGTCCACATAGCCCAAAAACCCACAGAAAAACTGTGGAAATATATTTCACTACTATGAGCAGCAGGAATTATTTTGGGTATTTTGATTTGTATTCACTGTAGCATATGCATGTCTATTTATTGAACAGAACACAAAACATGTTGAGTGTATTTTCAGGCAGCACAGAGATAACAAAGCAAACCATAATCTGCTGAAAATTGCTATTACTTTTTAACACCCATAATACATTTTTCTTACAGTCTACTGTGAAGACATACCAAATTATTACAAATAATAAACCACACCCGAAAATTGCAATTATTGGTTGGCTCTGCCCTATTTTCAGTAATTCTCTGTTCCCATTAAAGCCCAAGGCGTGACAATCCAGATCTTAAGAAACACTTTTTGAGAAATGCAAAGAGCTCCAGACTGAAGTGGAAAAGAGATTAAAAAAAAAAAAAAACCAAAACTTTCCAATCAGGCTTTTGTTCATGCAGCCTTAGACCTGCTCCACTGTACCTTCGATCACAGTCTCTAAACACAGAAAATCAACTTACAAATTTGGGGCATATGGGCCCAAAGACTGCAAAATACCTTTTCATAACAAAGTATCTTCATTTCCGTTCAGCCTTTTCTTTTGGTAGGAATCCTGAAATGGCTACCAACCATCATACAGAAAACAATAAAGAAAAGTCTATACGGGTTGTATGTCTACTAAATTTACATTAGCTTTGCAAAAAGACATTAAATAATGGTCACATCAGTATTTCAACAGAATAATAATTTATTGCTCTTTTAACTATGAACATATTGTATCAGAATGTTTTATTCCATGACCACTCCATTCATTATAAATATCAATAAACAAGTGGTTAAAGAAAGCTTTTCACACCTACCCACAGTGATTACAAAGCCCCAAAACCAAAAGCTAGGCCACTCTGCTCAAGCTGAGGGAGTGTATTAAACTCTACAGATCAGATAATGGAATCAAGCCAGGTAGTGTAAGACAATTATAGCACAGCTACAAGACACTGTCTGTGAAAATGAAGACCTTCACATGGCTGCTTAAAATTAAATATTATTGTCTATGGTGTTTCACATTGTATCCTTAAATCTATCCTTCACTCCAGAACTATATTTCACTCCAGTACTGCCAACACAACCATGCCTTACAATGACTATACGTTTTACAGTAAGTATGAATCATTTCTTTATGTGATGAGTCAATTGTGTGCAGCACCGCTATTATTCTTTGCCCACCTTAAAAAGAAGAATACAGAATACAAAAGCCAAAAGCCAAAACGTGTTTTTTTCCTATATACTTTCTCCTACTAATAGAGATAACCACTGTGTTTATTTTCTTCTGGAAGTTTATTTCCTCATAAAGATTACTTCTGGTTATACATGTATGAGCAAAACAAGAAGAAAAAAAAAGGGGGGGAACACTGTCTCACAGATCACAAATGATTACTTCTTTATATTTTATAGTATGAATCACTGGTAGGGAAGAAGGTGCTAAAGTAAAAAAATAAATATGACTGATACAGAGTAGTTCTCGTTATTTTAGACCATTATGCTTCTGGATTTCTAGGCAGAGGAATAAACTCCTCCATTAAGATTCTCTAAAACTCAGACTTATATTCCTCTAGACCCACTTACCAGAAGTAAATTGTATTATGATTACTGCATATATTCGTCTGTAAGTTGAAAAATGTATACAGTGGTACCTCGGGATACGAAATACCCAGGTTACGAAATTTCCGGGATACGAAAAAATCCCATAGGAAATAATTGTTCCGGGTTACGAATGTTTTTTCGGGTTACGAAAAAATTTTTGGTGCTTTTCGGCGCTATTTCACACGGAATCGCGGCTTTTCCCCATTAGCGCCTATGGGTTTTCGGCTTACGAAGGCTTTTCGGGTTACGAAAGCGGCCGCGGAACGAATTATTTTCGTAACCCGAGGTACCACTGTACAGTACTACGAAACTGACCCCAAAAACCTGGATTGACTTATACATGTCAATACAATAATAAGACGTTGGGATGAGGGAGCGTTCACTCCTCAAGCCTCTTCCCAGCAAGGTTGCCTCTGGAGGGGGCAGCTGGGCTGGGAAGAGGCAAAGAGAGCGAGCAGGACATCATCTATATCCTTGGTTACATGCCCTTCAGTTTTACTCTCAACTTATCCATGGATCATATAGACCCATGGAAATCAATGGCTAAACCTGAACTAATCTTATACTTTTATTCCACATCTAAAACTATAGTTCAGGGATGATGTGGCAAAGTAAACTAGTGTAATGAGCTATATAATCATGGGCATGTCCTATGGCTGATAATGTCATTTGGAGGTGCTCTCTATTAGAATTTAGAAAAGTTCCTATTTTAGTCTACAACTAAAGGAACTAAAAAAGCCAACATGACTAGCAGCCATGCTGAAAAGGGGATTCCAGAAGTCTTTATGATACGTACCCAGAATATATGGTACATATAGAGAGAACCAGCGTGGTGTAGAGGTTTTAGCATTGGACTATGGCTATGACTCTGGAGACCAGGGTTTGAATTATCACTGAACATGCTGGGTGGCCTTGGGCACATCACTCTCAGCCTCAGAGGATGGTAATGGCAATCCCCCCACAAAGAAATGTGCCAAAAAAATCCCATGACAGAGTTGTCTTAGGGTGGCCATAAGTCAGAAATGACCTGAAGGTCTTAAATGACACAATAGCAACAATAGATGCTGAGTGATAAATTAATCCATCTTAGTGAAAACGTAGAAAGAAGAAGAGGCAGGCACAGCTCCATCATACCTAAGCTCAGAAGCAGAAGAAAGGCCCTCTCTCCATCCTAACTGCAACAGCCCTGGTCTCGGAGGGAGAGAACTGACAGTATCTGCTGAATTTAATCCCCTCCTCACTGACTTTCCCTTGTGCGACTTATTTAGATTGTAAACCTGAGGGCATTTTGGGAATAGTTCTCCTCTGTGGGGCAACACTTTTATTTTCACCAGATGTGCCTGTGGCAGTGACAGAAATAAGAGAAAACCTTCCCTGGATAATCTCAAGAACAGATCAGATTCATACATGGAGATAACTGTGAACATATGTTGTCCTTAATCTTCTCCTAGCAGTGTATGAGTGTGCGTGCGTGTATGTGTATACAACTTTCCTCTGTGAAAATGTCATTATATAACTTAAGCATACATAACAAAAATTTGTTTCCATAACACCCAATACACACACCCAATTTTTTATGCATACAATTCATTGTGTCTTGTCTATGTCATTTATTCCTAAACTATCACCCCATACACATTCACCTGTTAGTCCTACAGAACTAAATTTGAGCTTACTTCAGAGCAGACATATCTCAGACTTTGTCAGCGGCTAATTTTGTTATATTCTAGCCAGGACACAAAGATGCTAAAGAAGGGGTGGGAACTGTGCAGGACTCCAGATGTTGTTGGACTGTAATTCCCTGCATTCTTCACTATTGACTACACTGGCTAGGGGGCTGTTGGGATTTACAATCCAACAACATCTGGAGGACCACACAGTTCATATCCATGCAGAAAAGGAATCATTGTTGGGTGTGGTGAAGTTTCCTGTTCTGCTCATATGAATGACCTAATGGACTTTCCACCTTCAATACAGCTGCAATAAACATATCATACATACAAAGTAATGTTAATTTTTATCTTAAAAGGAAAACAGCTAGTGGCAGAGGAATAAAACTTTTTTCTACAGTAATATATACAGTCCTAAGTGAGTCAAACAAGAGAAACTCAACCACAAATGATGTTCAACTTCATACTATTTGAGTCTAGTTCATTCAAATAATCTAGTTTTCAACAAAATTGTACCATTACATTTCTTTCATCCTGACAAACCTACTTTTTGGCACTACAATCAGTTTAGAAGCATGCTCTTATAAAGATTTAATTAGGCTGTTTTTACTTAGCAAACTGAAGGGCAATGGAGTGGTCCACTATTACATTTGATCTGAGTTTCTTCCAGCTCTATTTTCTTCCTCCTCAGTCTATGGGCAGTGGTTCTCAACCTTCCTAATGCCGCAACCCACAGGTTGAGAACCACTGCACTAGAATATTATAGGTTATGGCACCAACCCTGAGTTTTAGGCAACCCCTCTGAAGGGGTCGTTCGACCCCCCCAAAGGGGTTGCAACTCACAGTTTGAGAACCGCTCATCTATGGGAGGGAAGTCATATTGCTGGATATTTTCATCCTTAAGAGCACTGACCCTGAACCAAAACTGCTACAAAACAGGTGAGAGTAACACCATCATCAACAAGTTCACATCAGTTTATCAACATGAAGCCCCTGTATGTAATCTTTAATGACATAAGCAAGAACATAAAAATAGCTATGGAATCCCATATACTTAAAGCAATGGAAGACAGAAAGAGGTATTCTAGAGGTGTATGTAACTAACAGATTCTCCTTTTCTAAATAAGAGCTTTTTTTTAACCACCTCTCTAGTTATGCTGCAAAAAGAACTGGAAAAAATAAATAAATAAATAAATAAACGATAAGGTCCCCATATTAAGGGGATATGGTGGCTCAGTGGTTAAGATGCTGACTCTAATGACTGTAAGATTGGCAGGTCAAGACCCAAGTGCCGTATGACGGAGTGAGCTCCCATCACTAGTTCCAGCTTCTGCCAACCTAGCAGTTTGAAAGCATGTAAAAGTGCAAGTAGATAAATGGGTAGTACTACTTGATCTGTCCCAATAAAAGATTGGATATTGTCCAAGTTACCATTTATATTATACAAATAATAATGGTGTCATTTTCCTGTTCACATTAAAGAAAGGATCCGAAATTGAACATTTGTCTTTAGAATGTAATTATCTGAGATATATATATAGTGGGCCATTTCCTTATGTGGGGGATCCGTTCCAGATCCCCCCGCATAAGGGAAAATCTGCCTATGCTCAAGCCCCATAGGAAATAATGGGGTGTGTGCATGTGTCAGCACAGCGTGCATGCACACCATCATTGTTCTCCCCAAGCGGCTTCCACCTAAGCTGAAAGCTGTGTAAAATGTATACTGTAAAAATGTATAAAATGTATACAATCACTGCATAGAGAATTTCTACATGTGCATGACATCATTACAAACAGAATAAGTCTGGATGGCATATCCTAACCATAGCCCAGATCCTCTCCTTATGTTATTATCATTACTTGAGGGTGTATCTTAGCCTACTGATGAAAACCTTACCCTCATCCATTCGCAATAGCAAGTGCATTTCTATACTACTTATCAGTGAATTAGCACTCCCTAAGCCATTTACAATGTGTACGCCAATTGCCCCCACTAAGCTGGGTACTCATGTTACCAAACCTACAAAAGAATGGAAGGCTGAGTGTACCCTGGAGCCCTGCAGGATCAAACTCACAACATCTTCCTTTTAATTTTCTCCTTCTACTCTGCCTTCATGAGTTACATGAAGCCACTTTAAACTTTCCAAATGGGTTGCCACATTAATTTTTCACAGCATAAGCCAAGAACTTTATGGGAACCTTAAGGAGAGACTATTTTAACAGGAACTTTCATTGACTTTAGCTCACTTCATGAGATACATGGATTGTTAGCCAGAATTTCAAAGCACCCAGTTCAAATGACTGCAGACCCTAACTCCCTTAAAAGCAGTCAGCATGACTCCAAAAACGAGTCAGGTTTTCCTCACTCTCCTTCCCCCATCTGTTTTTTGCAACATCCTGCCTGGAGAACTGAAAAGCTTGCACACATTTTTGTGGTCTTTTTGCTGCCCTAATAAAGGCATTACCCAAGCACAGACTTTGGAATTTTTGTCATGGTTACCTCCACTTTTAAAAACAAATATAGGTTGAGTCTCCCTCATCCAAAATACTTTTGATTTTGGAATGCCCACATATGCACATCAGTGGCATAATTGTTCGAGTGTTGGACTGATTCTGGAGACCAGTGTTCGCTTCCCAGCTTAGCCATGAAACTCACTGCATGGTCTTGGACAAGTCACATGCTCTCAGCCTCAGGGAATGCAATGGCAAACCTCCTCTGAACAAATCTTGCCAAGAAAACCCCATGATAGGTTCATTTAGGGTCACCATAAGTCAGAAACTACTTGAAGGTACACACCCGTAGTGAGGTACCTTGGAGATGGGACCCAATTCTAAACATAAAATTCATTAAAGTTTAATATAAAGGTTATACACATAGCCTGGAGGTAATTTTATACCATGTTTTAAATAATTGTGTGTGTGTTTGTGTATAGTGAACCATCAGAAAGCAAAGGTGTCACTATCTGAGCCACTCATGAAAAATGTTTTGGTTTTTTGAATATTTTGGAGACTCAGCCTGTATATACACAATATGCATGGTGGGAGAGTTGTTATAGACAGTGTGGTTAGAGAGTAATTACAATCAGAAAGTACTGACAGTTACACTGACTATTCAAAGAACTGTTAATAACAAACACAGTCTAGCACTCAGTGGCTAATTAACACATGCAAGCAGAGATCCTACATCATTTTGGTACAGTGTAAATATCTATTGGTTCAGTTACATTATGTCTATAGTGAATACCAACATAGTGCAATATATGTGGATCAATGGTCAGTGCTCATGCCAGGAGTCCACTATGCAACTACAATGAGCAAAGGCATTGCACATATACAAGTCATTCTATGTTCTTTAATGTACTATTTCATGTGCAATGGTCCCACATGCACTGTTCTGCTAATGGCACTGTCAGCTATATATAACTGTAGTGCATCTTCATGAAAAAATTCACTCAGCATACATAATGCAACCTATACTTGCATACATCACTAACAGGATGACAGGCACCGTGTGGTAAGAATCCCTGTTTCAAATATCTGGTGATAAACTGGAACCTCTTAATGGATTGTGACTCAGCCATGTCTCACTCTAATCCTCCTTAAATTCTTTATTCTACCACTGCTACATTAAGGTCTCATACTATGAAACACCTTTTATTTCTACTGAAAAATAGTACTGTCTATTAGCATCAGCAGGATTAAAAGACTTCTGTGAGTTTTTCCAGTCCTTATTTTGCCACACTTTTCGTATACGTTCAGTAACTTATAATAACCTGCTACTACAATGTCTAGAGGGGTTCATCTTTTGAACATTCCTTGCAGGGAAACTCACCTGGCACCTCCCTTGAATTTAATCTACTACAGTGGGCCCTTGGTATTTGCTAGGGTTTGGTTTTAGGACCCCCACCCCCACCCTGTGGGGAACAAAATCCGTGGTTGCTCAAGTCTCATCAAATTCAATGGCATAGTAAATGGTGTCCCTTATACAAAATAGCAAAAACGAAGTTTGCTTTTTGGAATTCATATATTTTAAAAAAATATTTTCAAACTGTGGATGCTTGAATCCATGGATAATCGAGGGCTGACTGTAGGTTTAAATTTGTTATTTACAGTTTTGCTTTGGAATTTTATTATATGATTCCTGTATTGTTGTTTCTATTCTAATATGATAGTATGTGTGATGGAAATGGGTTCTAAGCCAATCAGCTATATAGCTAACTAAATCTAAGATGTAACCTCAAATTAGTGTGAGATTACTGGCTTTGAGCACCTAATTTGTACTAGCTGGGTGTTTAAAAGGTGGGATTTTCTGAAATTTTCAACTAAGGGCATAAATATCCTAAAGGTACCATATCTGTCTGATCATGGAAGCTAAGCAAAACAAGTTGTAGCACTGCAGAAATAATCCAGTTTGAGACCACTTTAACTGCCCTGGTTCAGTGCTAGGGAATCCTGGGAATTGTAGTATATTGTGGCACCAGAGCTCACTAACAGAGAAGGTTAAATATCTCATAAAACTACAGTTCCCAGGATTCCCTGGCATTGAACCAGAGCAGTTAAAGTGGTCTCAAACTGGATTATTTCTGCGGTGTGTTTCAGACCAATGTCCACTTCCTCAGGTGCACAGGCAACACTTCACTCCATGTATCAGAAGAACTGAGGCCTGTTACAGACTGCCAAAATAAAGCTGCTTGAGGTCTCTTTGAAGGTATGCTATTTAAATGATGCATGGGTCCTAGAGTCCGGAGGTCGCGCCAAAGCCACCCTCCATTCCTAAACACTGGAGTGCAGCTTTGGTGCAGCTTCCGGATTCTTAGGATGCATGCATCATTTAAATAGCATATCTCCAAAGAGACCTGAAGCAGCTTTATTTTGGCAGTCTGTAACAGGCCCAAGTCTACCAAAGCTTATTCTTTTTCACAGCTGAAAACTTTTTTTTATTTTCTAAAACTTTTGGTATTTCAGATTAATGGTTTATATTTTACAGACTGCCGAAAAGCGCCGTCCTGTGGGCGGGGTGAGGGCTGAGCGCCCCCATGCTCAAAGCTCTCACTGTGGTCCCTGGGCGCTATCTTGGCATGCACCCATACACATGAGGCACGCCATGATGACGTCGCTACGGCACAGCACCCAAACGGCGCTGCATCATTAAGCCGCACGGCAGTGGCTATAACGCCCCTTCGTGGGCACAAAAATGAGTCAGAAAAACCGGCTCTTTTTTGGACTCTACGGAGGCCAATGTGTTTGCCCTAGTACCAATCCAGGGCAGAATGGGGTGTCGTCTCGCTGCCCCTTCCTGCCCGTCTGTATAGGGCCTATGTTATTTTATTCTGCATTTTGTGTTTGTGTGTGCGGGGTTTTTTTTTTTTTTTTTTTTGCATTGTATTTTAGTACTACATTTTAGGGGCGAAACGGACAAGCAGGAAGGGACAGCTTGAAGTCGCCCCTTCCAAAGACAGATTGGGGCTGTAGAGAAGAGATGCCACGGCCCCAATCCACCCTGAAGCCAGCCAAAAAAAGAGCAGATAAGATCCACTGGCTTTTCCCATCCCACCAAGGCTTGAAGCTGGCTTTAAGAAGCTTTGGCAATGTGCGGCGTATAAATGCTGCACCACTGGAGCATTATGAAGCCACACGTCTTCAAGCTTGCTTCTGGCCGTCATCGGGATGTGCAGCATCTAAACGCCATGTGCCAATGACGCCCAGAAGTGAGGTTTTTTTCACCCGTCTGTTCAGGCTCTTAGTTTTTTATACTGAAATATTTATAAATGTTTTATTCTGTTTACAAAGAACCATGTACACGGATGGCACTATACAAGTGAAAGTAGTAACAATAACAATAACAGCCTCAAAGGTGCTGCAAAATTCCTTTGCATACTCAAAGCAGGGAAAACACAGGCTTTTGCCCATCGCCACCCGCCCTGACAGAGTCTGACAGGGAGTAATTCATCAGCCTCAAGGGATCTTGAATTGTGCTTACTTCTGCAAGCAGGAACTGGCTTCTGTTTCACATATCCCCAGGGCAAAGCACACTATGACCTCCAGTGCCACCTTCTCCACAGGAAACCGTTAAAGGCACCTTCTCAGGGCCGCATCCGCACTGCAGAAATAATCTGGTTTGAGCCCACTTTAACTGCCATGGCTCAATGCTATGGAAAGCTGGGATCTGTAGTTCTGCGAGACATTTTGCCCTCTCCGTCAGAGAGCTCTAGTGCCACAGCAAGCTACAAATTCCAGAATTCCATAGCACTGAGCCGTGGCAGATGAAAGTGGTGTCAAACCAGATTACTTCTGCAGTGCAGATCCAACGGAGGAGAAAATCCTTGGGAATCTCTCTTTCTGTTCCTTTCCTACCTTCAGAGAGGCTTTCTGACAGGTTGTGTCCCCAGAAGAGTGTCTTTTCCCAGGACATGTCCTACACTTCAACCTTCTGTCCAGGAGGTATTCCAAAATGTCCTCCATTTTGAGCACAACTAAGAAGCACCAATTTACATTTAAGTTACTATTGGGGGGGGGGGGGGGGGGGGTTGGTACCTTTTATTCTGTAATATCCTAAATTTTGCAGTGCCTTTGTCCTCCTTTGCGGTTGTGACGTCTGGTCACACACTTATTCCCCACCCAACCCAACCAAGATTATGGACAAAACACACTGCAGAAATAATCCAGTTTGAGACCGCTTTAACTGCCCTGGCTCAGTGCTAGGGAATCCTGGGGATTAGTTTGTTGTGGCACCAGAGCTCTCTGACAGAGGAGGCTAAATGTCTCACAAAAGTACAGTTCCCAGAATCCTTTAGCATTGAGCCAGGGCACTTAAAGCGGTTTCAAAACGGATTATCCCTGCAGTGTGGACGCAGCAGCCCCACCACCACAAAACAACCCCCCCATAAAACTAGAGAGAGGGGGGGCTGTGCCTCTCCCTCCTCCATCCCAGCCCTCCATCTTGAGCCTGAGGAGGATGAAGACTGGCTGCGTTCCCTGGAGCGCCTCTTAGCGTTATTATATTGGGCTCCTGCCCTCCATTTTGTGCTGCTTGGGAGGCTTACCTGGCCGTCCTCCATGCAAGGGACCCTGGGGCTCTCTCTGTGTGCCCAGGGTGGGGCCTGGCCAAGGCTGCAGCCTCGTATTCGCCCACAGCTCCCTCCTCCTTCCCTGGCTGAGGGAAGCCCATGCCCTCCCTCCCTTCGCCCTGGCTGAGAGAGAGGGAAGGAGGAGCCTTGGACTATGAAGGAAGGCCCCTTCCCTCCTTCCTTCTCCCTCCCTTTCTCTTCTTTCCATCATGGAAAGCCTCCTCCTCAGGGTTGGAATGGCTCCTGAGGCTACTAGGACGCCTTAACAATAAAATATTTGTTGTTGTTTGTTGTTGTTTACTTCCCTCTATGTTTGCTGCACCCTTTATTGGCCAACCTCCTCCTGAAACATCTGCTTTTTTGGGGGGCTGTGGCTTATGCTACAATATCTGTTTCCCTTTTTAAAAATGCTATTATTATTATTATTACTGTATTATTATTATTATTATTATTATTATTATTATTATTATTATTATTATTATTATTATTATTATTAAAGAGTTGGTGGGAGTGGGGTGAAGCTCAATGGGAGGAGATTTTTTTTAAATTCCCCATAATTTTTTAAAAAATTAAAATATCAATATTTTGAAATTTTAATATTTTTTAAAAATGTTTTTTAATTATATATATTCCTTTTATATTTTTTCCTATAAAAACATCACATTTTAACCAAAATCTTCACTATGCATATGTAAATACATCTTTGTTGTGCATATCTGGTCATATATATATATATATACACACACACAGAGACACACACACAGACACACACACATATAGAGATATATCTTTGATCATACACACACACACATATATATGTATATATACTGGAATACTGTGTCCAGTTCTGGGCACCAGAGTTCAAAAAGGATGTTGACAAACTGGAGCATGTCCAGAGGAGGGTGACCAAAATGCTGAAGGGTCTGGAAACCAAGCTTTATGAGGAAAGACTTAGGGAGCTGGATATTTTCAGTCTGGAGAAGAGAAGGTTAAGAGGTGATATGATAGCCCTGTTTAAGTATTTGAATGGGTGCCACATTTTGGATGGAGCAAGCTTGTTTTCCGCTGTTCCGGAGACTAGAACATGGATGCAAGCTACAAGAAAAAGAGATTCCAGCCCAACATTAGGATAAACTTCCTGACAGTAAGAGCTGAAGAGTAATATAATAATAATAAAAATATTTACTTGTATTACTTTTTTTCACAAATGATTGAAACTGTAATTAAAACATCACACAATTAAAAATTACAATTTAAAACCCCCAAAACACCAACCCTCCCCTAAATCATAAAAACAGTGATCAACCCATAAAAAGATATTAAACATCCAAATTTAAAACTATCCAATAGGAATAGACAAAAATTTCGGGCAGATTAGCGCAAGAAATGAGGGCCAGAGCTTTTAATGAAGAACATAAATACATCCATTCTGACGTTCCTCCAAATGTTGTAGAGACAGTAATTTCATTGTTCTGAGTTGGTTCCCAAGTGTTATGATTTTTTTTAACAAAACAAATAAACAATTGAACTCCATAGCCCTCCAAAAGAAAAGTACCTGAATCACTGACTTCTTTCACTTTTAAGATATTACTCAGAATGATCAACGAATGATCAAAGATGATTGGGAAGCAGTTTTCTCCCATCAGTGAAGAAATTGGCATGTTCCAGCACTAATGCAATATGCTTTTTAGTGTACAGCAATTATTCCTACAGTAACAACCGAAATCTGGGTGTTGTACCAAATTAACTGATGAAGCATGCACATCAGAAACCATATATAAAGGAAAAGAATAAACTCTCCCATATATATATATATATATATGGGAGAGTTTATTGTTATCCTTTGACCTGTACCCAACCTGTAGTGTTACAATTCTGCAAAAACAGGGGCAGAAAGAAGTGGCAGAAAGAAGGTAGTATTGCCATACAAAAGGCCCTGACCTTCACACTTGCAAACAGAATAATTCTTACTTGCCAGCAGATGAACTGATGGCTGATTTTGGAGCCCAGAAATATTCATACAGGAACAAGTCATCTTTCAAATAACTTGAAACTTGGTTCAGAAACAGTTAAGATTTTCACACGGCATCATTATATTGTTTCTTTATCATCCCAAAGTGTAGTGGAATCGTCTTAACAGCTAGACGATTCCAAAAGGTTTTCACATGAGGCTGTTAGTGTTCTTAAATTGTTGATATATCAGAATTCAGCAATAAATGATTACAAAACAATTTCAAAACAGTTACATTCACACACTGGACACAGCAATGATTTAAGAATGATTTAGCAATGATTTAAGAACACTAACAGCCTATGTGAAAATCTTTTGGAATCGTCTATCTGTTAAGACGATTCCACTACACTTTGGGACGATAAAGAAACGATATACCGTGTGAAAATCTTCAGTTTGTACAGGGTCAGTGTATATGGCACAGAATTAACGTTACAGGCTCTGATGACTTACCTCCTACAAGTAAAGACTGCTGCATCCTGCAGTAACAGAACCATCTTTAAAGGGAGTCCCATATAGATAAAGGTAGAAACTGGTAAAACCACCTCTCGAGCCAAAGACAATCCTATGGTATTCATGGGGTCATCATTAAGTCAACAGGTGACTTGAAGACACACAAACTCACCTGCAGCAATATAGTTTGTGTAATGCGTTATGAATGATTGCAATTTCTTCAGAAAGGGATGCAGCTTCAGAATTAACCAAAGTTGATAAAAGAGCCCCCTCATATCCAAAAGTCCCAATACTTCCACTGATAGTGCCAAGTCCAGGAAAAACAAACAAACCATAGCATCATCTAACTCCAACCTCATGCTCCTTCTAGATCTGAAGGATTCAGCACACCCAGTATGTTCACTTTAGAAGAAGCCTACAGCTTGTTTGTCTGTATCCATCAAAGAAGTGCCTCTGGACATGTGTTCGGTGTATGCCCAGAGCCATATGGTACCTTCAGATTAATATCATTTGAGCCCAGATCTCTGGATGACATCTTCCAGTGGCTTCATGTAGGTCAGATGTGTGTGTGTGGGGGGGGGGGGCAGTAAGGTCAAGGGACAGAATGCAGTTCCTCTCTTTACGTACTTCACCAAATTACACTTCTGCCATCTTAAAATCAAATGAAAACATGCTTGAAAATGGCCAACTGCAAATCTCCTGAGAGAGGCTAAATCTAAACATTCCCAAATCCCTTTGAAACCTCAAAACTGCAATGACTTTCTGACTGCGGTTTTTCGCTGGAACTGTCCCTGCTCTGCTTCAATTATGTAAGTGCCTTCAAGTCTTCTGTTGAATTATGGCAACCCCATGATTTCATACAGTTTTCTTTGGCAAGGAATACTCAGAGGTGGTTTTGCCAGTTCCTTCCTTTGAAATATTGCCTGCCCACACCTAATGTGGGCAGGCAATAAGAACAAATTGGGACCCTGAGGCACATACAAAGCCCAATACTAACATGGCAGAACAGGAGTCTCCCAGCACCATATTATTGTTGCACCGTTCCTAAAAGTTTGAAGGCATTGTAACACTGTGGCCCCAAGGCCTGTCCTGGTGAACTCATTCAAAAGGATACCATCACTAATGATCAAATTCCTTTTGTCCATGACTATTTCCCAGCATATGTCACTAAGCATAAAAACAGAGGCAGAACAGATTTGGAAACGTTGTACTGCTCAATTAATTTTTATTGATTGTTTTAGGGTTTTCAATATCTAATAGTATTATACCTTTGCATATTTAATTACATTTTTGACCTTGATAATTTTATCGTTTTGAGATCACTATTAGGAAATTCTGAGTGTGAAGACAATATTATATTAGAGTATAGACTATGAACTAATTCATCAGAAGTGATACATATAAGAGATTCTACCTTATCACAAGAGGCTGGAAGTGAGGGCTATTATGGCATAATAATCATAATATCTGGATGATGCATCTATAGCTATAAGTAAGTGAATTAAATTACTGTTATCTCAGTTAACCAAATAGATGAGCATTACTTCATCAGCAGAAACTTTGGTACCGGTGATAGAAATAACATGAAAAGAATCTAAATACATTTCTACAAAACAAAAGAAAATTGTTTGACATGTTTCGGTAAACTTTTTATTCAGCGCTAACAATATGCAGATCTGAAATCAAACAACCAGATCAGATAAGATGGCAAAGATAAGCAAAATAATTTGGAACATTTTAGAGACCTCTTGAAAGCTTCTTCCAAAATGCATCCTGGGATTATGGTTTCTTTCACCAGCCTCTGGTTTATCATTTCCTTTTTGGTTGCCAGACTTACAGATCCATGCTTTTTGACATGCGGGGGTAACTGGTGAAGAAGGCTTTCCTCTTTTCTTCTTGATTTGCTATTCACAAATGCTTAGTAAGAAATTCCATAAGCACTTGCCTGTTGTAGGCAAGTACAGAGAGCAACAATAAAATTAGCTGAAGTAGCATCTCAGCTCAAATTTTATTGCATTGCTTACTGTAGCCACAGTGCAATAAGTCTGTGTTCACCATCCTCCTGATATGGATAAAAAACTTCCAGCTAGACACTGGACAAAGATAAAAAGGGATTGGTCATAAAAACAGCAATAGCAAGTACATTTCTATACCGCTTATCAGTGCACTTAAGCACTCCCTAAGCTGTTTACAAAGTGTAAGATAAGCTAATTGCCCCCAACAATCTGGGTACTCATTTTAGAGATCTCGGAAGAATGCAAGCCTGAGTCGTGCTTGAGCCCTTTCGCTGGTACTGAACTCACAACCTTAGGGTTTATGAGTGAGTGGCCTCAGTACAGGCATTTAACCACTGCACCACCAGGGCTCCTTAAAAGGACTTTGCCTGCAATTTGAAAGTGAAGTGTGAAATTGCATTTAATATTTAAAATTAAGTAACAAAACAAGTTGCATCCTGGCTCTAACAGCAGTTGTGACCAATTTGAAATAATTTTACCTCCACTATAACCCAGTTAAAATATAACCTCTCAATCTCTGACAGCTTTAAAATAAATAATCAGAAATAGAGAAAAGCTAAATACAGTGCAGATGAGGACAACTTTCTGATTATTATGGTTTCCACAGTACCACTCCCACTCTTCATCCATAATCCAAAATGTGTTACAATCTGCTTTTGAAAGCAACATATATTAACACCCTAAGCTCCTTACATGCTCATTTTTAGTATGTGCTCATTCAAGAGGGTGACCAATATTGAAGTACTGATAAAATGGATATGAATTTTGTTGTTCTTGTGTTTCTTCAGAGATTTGCCATTACCTTCCTCTGAGGCCAAGAGAGTGTGACTTCCCCAAAGTCATCCTGTGGGTTTCATGGCCAAGCTGGGAATCAAACCCTGGCCTCCAGAGTCACAGTCCAACATTCAAACCACAACTCCATGCTGGCTCAAAGGACTGTTAAATTCTGAGCAGTCACACAGAGCTGAATAAATATACCAATTAAACTAATTATAGTGAATTTATTTGTTTTCATATTTTGTTTCCAAGAGAACATCCCTAGTAAGAGGAATGGACAAATTCTTCAGTTATCTAAGTCCATCCTCGAGTCACCTATAGATTAGAATCCAGGAGGCGTGACTTTCTACTCAGGTGCATCCAGATGTTTGAAATGATAAGAAAAAAAATGATAGGATCCAACTGTGTCATTCTGCTGATGGAACTATTTCCATCAACAAAAGGATGGGATGTGTCTTTTCCTGCGACCCTGTATCCCCCCTCCTTCAGTACACTCTCAAAACCTACTCTATTTAGAGACCATTTGCAAACAGCACACAGAACAAAAGCCCTGCAATACTACCACATCATTGGATTTAGGCCATAAAACCTAAGATAGAACAGAAATTATTTATCATTTTCTAAGACAGAGTGTCTTGATCTCATTATTTATTTCCATAGTAGCCTACCCTCATGTAGGCTGCAGCACAAAATGTAAGTGTCTCAACCAGTAGATGGCAAAGATTCAATACAACCCATTTATCAGTAGCAAGGTCTGTGTGGAAGTCAGTGTTTAGTTTTCAAGCCAGGAATGTTTGTACTTCCCCTCACCCTTATTATGCTATATTATGCCCATTTCTTAATCATATCACAGCATGCTAACAATGTAATGCTCTGAACTATGACATACGTAATATTTTGTTGTTGTTGTGTGGCTTCAAATTCTTTCCAACTTATGGTGATCCTAAGGTAAAGCTATCACAGGGTTTCTTTTCTTCATAGGGGATTTGTCATTGGCTTTGTTTGATGCTGAGAGTGTGTAACTTATATGAGGTCACCCAGTAGGTTTCCATGCCAGAGTAGGGATTTGAACCCTGGTTTTCCAGAATCCTAATCCAACACTCAGACCAGTACACCACAGTGGCTCTCTACGAAATAGTTTCTTGTACCGTATTTTCCGGCGTACAAGACGACATTTTGACCCAATAAAATTGGGTCAAAAGTCAGGGGTCGTCTAGTACGCCGGGTTGAGCCCGGCAGCCCCGCGGAGGCCCCTCAGAAGCCGGGGCACGCGCTCCGGGGCCGCCGGCCTCTCAGGCCTCCGGAGGGCTGGGAAGCCGGCAGCCTCGTGCCAGCTTCTAAGGGACCTTCGGAGGCCCCTTGAAGCCAGCGCGCGCATGCATGGGCGGCTGCCGCGCTACTCAGGAGGAGGGTAGCCTTATACGGTGAATATAGGCTAAACCATAGATTTTTATTGTAAAAGTTGGGGGTCGTCTTATACGCCCGGTCGTCTTATACACCAGAAAATACAGTAGTTAAGATGTAAAACACCCAATTGCTGGAAATGTTTCTTAATATTGCTTAACTTTGCATTTGTAACTTATTTCCATAATATCAGAAACATATTTCATAACATATCAGAAAGAGTAATCACTAAAGTTATACATGTAAGTTCTGGATTTTCCACAGTTGTGTTATTTGACACTATTAGAAGGTTAATATTTGACATTTAAAGTGATTTTATGACAATATGGATACCAAGCAGAGATCATAATGACATGGAAGATTATGTAGTCATGATGGAAATTAGGGACTGACCAGGAAGGACAAAATGCCGAGGTTAGTAGTTTGGCAACAAAGATTAACCATCTGCCAGTGGATCTCCATTTATCATAGGCCAAGAACTATATGACTGAATACATAAATGAAAAAGACAATTTGAGAGTAGTTATCATGAAGTAGTTAAATTTATTTAGCTGGGCATTCATTTACTGAAGTCTTTTCATTGCTCTGAAACATTAGAATTAAATTAAGTATACTGCTACCTATCAGCACAATAGTGCAGTATTTGTCAGAATGTCCTTGGTAAAAATTTTAAAACTCAATCATATGAGTGAAAGGTCCATTTGTATCCACTTTCAACACTTGACGATTTCCATATGTGCCATGTCTGAGAACAACACCAGCCTCAAAACATTTGGTATTTGCTGCTAGTTCTCTTTCACACTGAGCCACAAACTGGGTATAGAGATCCAGCCCAATGTCCTTTTCAATATTGGAATGATACTGCATGCTTCTTCCCTTTAGTTTGCCACCCAGTGTGGCCTGAGGTATTATTAATATGTCTCCTGGTAAATTCAAAATAGAAACATATTTGCCACCTTCAGTTTCATTTAACTTCACATTCAAGAGTGTATGGACTGCAAAAACAGAGGAAAAAATGTAATTAGTAAGCTTTAACAGAGTTATGTACTGTATTAGCTAGGCAGCATCTTAAATCCATTTATTTATTTAAAATATTTTTATCCTTCTACTTGGTCAGAAAGTCTCTAAGAGCAGCTTACAGTAGATGATGATGATAATAATAATAAGAGGAGGAGGAGCCACCTTGAAAGGCATAAAGCCTAAAAAACACTCTAGTGTGTAAATTTACAGCGCTTTATAAATAAAGGTTAATAATAATAATAATCTACAAAAGAAAAATAGGCAATGAAGGAAAATAAAAATAGGAAAACTCGGACACCAAATGTTAATATTATAGGAATGTCTCACAGTACATACATTGTGACAGACAGATACAACCAGACAGAGAGAATATTTCAATTTCAATGACCAGTCCAGGTTCTTAGTTCAAAAGGGGGGGGGGGGATATACTGCACATTTATTTACCTGTACATCAGCTCCCTCTACTGGCTATCTGAGACACTTATTTTTCTAAAATATCAAAGTTCAGCAGATGTTACAACAAATTATTGTGCTAATACTAAGACTACCAGTGGGTTCTAGTCCGTTAAAACTCATTTTTGGACTTGAAGGCACTGCAAAAATTTTTTGCTGGTTTTTACTGTTTTCTAAATAGATACACAAACTGTTAACTTCATTACATGCTATAGTCACTTGAAAGAAGTAACTTAAAGACACCAAGCAGTGGTGAGAAAGTGTTTTCATTCACTTAAATAACTTTCTTAAATAAGTATTTTGCAGCTGACTGACTGTGAAAGTCTTATGCTAACATTCATTCATTTTTTCTTAAGAATGCTTATGTTATCGCTTTGACCTTAAAAGGAAACCACTGTGTATGAAACCATCTTGTTAGAACATTAATTGTTGTTGTGTGCCTTCAAGTTGTTTCTGACTATTACGGGATTTTCTGGGGCTGAGAGGGTGTGACTTGCCCAAAGTCACCCAGTAGGCTTCCAGGGCAAATTGGGGAATCTACAATTTACAGAGTCCTAATCCTACATTCAAACCACTATGCTGGCTCTCTAGAACATTAATATTCTATTCAGAAATAGATGAATGAATTCCAAGGTCCAGCAAGAGGTTGTACAATTTGCCTATCTATTTCAAAGCATTTTCAATAATATTTCAGAAGCAACGTCTAGACAACAAGCAGAATATACACAACTGCCAAACTGAGGACACTTTGTATGAGACATTTATTTACATTAGACCTTGAGAAAGTTACTCTTTTGGACTATAACTCTCAGAATCTCCCAAAAAGTAAAGGCCAGTGACCATGGGAACTGTAATCCAAGAATTTTTTTTCTGATTTATACACAGAGAATTTTATCTGTCTGAAGCTACCCTTGCTATTATTTTTGTCAAAAGTGTAATGGCTGGCCATGATAGAAGTTACCATCTGTATAATTTAGAGGCCTATTTGAGATCCAGAAGAAGCCTTTTTTTAAAAAAAAATTATATTTATTTATTTAGCGCATTTAAAACCTTCCCTTGAGCCAAAAAGGCTCCCAGAGCAGCTTACAAATTGTTAATATGACAATTCCCTGCCCTTACAATCTAAAAAAACAGGACACTCAAGGAAAAGTGGAAGTTTATTACGTCCAACAAATGCTGGCTGCTGCTCTCTACTTCGGGGGCCAGAGCAATATAGAGAAGGACCATTTTTCAATTGCTAGAATCAAGGTGTAATGGTGCAGAAGTCACTCCCGTTTACTTCCTGTTTCAAAAAATCCTTCTCTTTGCTAAATCAGCTCAGGGTGGGTCCAAAACATAGTGAGAATGCCCCCTATGCCCACTAGAGGGTTTGGGGGGGCAAAAAACATTTTTGAAAATTTTTGCACATTATTTTAGGGGGGCTTCAAATGTGGTGGAAATGTCCTCTTCATAATCTAGAAGTGTTTTGGAGCAATGTTTTGAAG